>NC_053026.1:200274749-200377678 GCF_003073215.2 Triticum urartu | reverse complement strand
ATGTTGTTCCTTGTTTGGAACATGTTTACTTGTTGGGATATCACAATATATCTTGTTTAATTAATGCATCTATATACTTGGTAAAGGGTGGAAGGCTCGGCCTTATGCCTGGTGTTTTGTTCCACTCTTGCCGCCCTAGTTTCCGTCATATCGGTGTTATGTTCCCGGATTTTGCGTTCCTTACGCGGTTGGGTAATAATGGGAACCCCTTGACAGTTCGCCTTGAATAAAACTCCTCCAGCAATGCCCAACCTTTGTTTTACCATTTGCACTAACAACCTACCACCTTCCCTTGGGTTCTGCAGACTCAAGGGTCATCTTTATTCTAACCCCCCCGGGCCAGTGCCCCTCTGAGTGTTGGTCCGACCGAGCAGACTGCGGGGCCACCTCGGGGAAACCTGAGGTTTGGTTTTACTCGTAGGATGTCTCATCTGAGTGTGCCCTAAGAACGAGATATGTGCAGCTCCTATCGGGATTTGTCGGCACATTCGGGCGGTGTTGCTGGATTTGTTTTACCCTGTCGAAATGTCTTGTTGTACCGGGATACCGAGTCTGATCGGAACGTCTTGGGAGGAGGTCTATTCCTTCATTGACCGTGAGAGCTTGTGATGGGCTAAGTTGGGACACCCCTGCAGGGATTGAACTTTCAAAAGCCGTGCCTGCGGTTATGGGCAGATGGGAATTTGTTAACGTCCGGTTGTAGAAAACCTGAAGTCGACCTTAATTAAAATGAATCAACTGCGTGTGTAACCGTGATGCTCTCTATCCGGCGGTGTCCGGGAAGTGAACACGGTTGTTGGAGTTATGCTTGACGTAGGTTGTTTAGGATCACTTCTTGATCATACTTTTATCGACCGTGTTTTGCCTTCTCTTCTCACTCTCATTTCCGTATGTTAGCCACCATATATGCTAGTCCCTTGCTGCAGCTCCACCTCATACCTTTACCTTACTCATAAGCTTAAATAGTCTTGATCGCGAGGGTGCGAGATTGCTGAGTCCTCGTGGCTCACAGATACTTCCAAAACCAGTTTGAAGGTGCCGATGAGTCCGCGCAGTTGGTGCAACCCAGCTCAGGAGGAGCTCGATGAAGATCTTGTCCTTTGTGTCGTTTCGTTCTAGTTGATCAGTAGTGGAGCCCAGTTGGGGTCGATCGGGGACCTTTGTCGCATTTGGGGTTCTTCTTTTATTTTGGTTCCATAGTCGGACCTTGATTGTATTTGGATGATGTAATGCTTTATTCATGTAATTGTGTGAAGTGGCGATTGTAAGCCAACTATGTATCTTTTCCTTATGTATTACATGGGTTGTGTGAAGATTACCTCACTTGCGACATTGCTTTCAATGTGGTTATACCTCTAAGTCGTGCTTCGACACGTGGGAGATATAGCCGCATCGAGTGCGTTACAAGTTGGTATCAGAGCCTTCCCCGACCTTAGGAGCCCCCACTGATTGATCGTTCTTAGCAGCCGTTGTTGTGTCTAGAAAAATGTTTTGAGTCATTTAGGAATTATATATCGGAGAGTTTAGGAATTCTTTTTATTTCCCAGTCTCCTCATCGCTCTGGCAAGGCATCCTGACGTAGAGTTTTGACTCTTCTCTTCTCAAATTTCACTAAAAAATTTTTTAGGATCACGCGGGTATCTTGGAATCGTTCCGATGGTTTGGTGACCAGAACATTGTCTTGGTGCCTCCTGTCAGGGGTTTAGTGGAAGTATCCCGGGGAGTTGAGCTCTGAGGTGTTGTCGTCATAATTTTATCGTTGCAGTTCTGGAATACCTGAGTTTAGTACGCCGACATCGAAAATCTCTTTTATGCAGTTCGTTGGTGAGATAACCTCGACGCCACCCAGTACTGGGGCGGGAGTTCGGGAGTATTGCCATAACTCGTATAACGGATGCTTTTCGATGGTTGAGGTAGATGGTTTCCAAAGGTTTCTTGGTTATGTGTTGAAGGATGGATACAGCTGGATGTAGGATTTGCTAGTTTGGGTGAGATATTATGCTTCCCCTGTATCCCCAACACCTGATTGCATAACCGGAAAATTTCGGGAGTTTCATAAGTGGGAATTCAAGTAGCTCTTAGGATATCTTTCCGACAGATGTATGATATGAAATTGGGGTTCGACGTCTAGTGGTCCGCCTATTCACGGTTGGTTTTACAGTGGTCTCGTTGTGTCTTAAAGAGTCCTTGGCTATGCCGACTCGGGGACGCTTCGTATGTCATGTGCACTGCCTTGTACATGATGGTGCTGTACGATCGAGCCCGTGTAGGCCCCACCACGAAAACTTTGGACGAAATCTCTATCATATGTTTGTTCCGGCTTATTCTACAAGCCAATCCTTTGTTTTTTTGTTTTGAGTTGTGGTATTCGAGTTGCTTCAAAGTCAAATGTTGATTCCATATTTTTCCTAAGAGGTGTTCTCATACTCCTATGTGAATACTAAACCTTCATGATACTCGAGACTGTCATGTCAATCCTTTTCAACTGGTGTGCTTCTCTTCAAGTGGATCCGATCATTTCAACTTCCGCAAGATCAATTATCACTTCTTCTCAACGGTGTTTGTTTCATCCGTCTCCAAGTTGCCTTTGTTTTCCCCCCCCCCCCCCCCTTTTTCCTCAAGGACTCAGATTTCTTAATCAAGCATCCTTTTATTCTTGTGAAGTCTCTTGATTCTTTTCTTTGAATGTTCTACCTAGTGGTTCACATGAAGATGCTCTTCTAGTTCGTCATTCCTCACTCATTTTTCATCTCCGGTGGTTTCAAGTCAAGCTTTGTTGATCATATATTTTCCTCGTTTCAATGTTTTCTCATGCCGGTGCAATTCTTAATCATTCACCTCTCGCTATTCAATTGTTCCAGAGTGCGGAAGATATCTCAGAAGGATCGTCTTGTCATTCAAGACCCGTTAATCCTATTTTGAGGATGTTTATCTCATTCAAGCCTTTTAATTCAACCGGTGCAACCTCTCTTTCAAATCATTCAACGGTGTTTTATTTTGAGTGGGCCCTAACCCACAGGTCTTTTCCCAGGATCTTACCTGACTCTTCTTATTTCCCGGAGGTATCCTCAAATTTCTTTTCGAAGTTTGATGTAAGAATGATTTATCATCAATCAAATGTCTTTCTCCAAGATCTTCCAAATTCTTTTCATCATTGGTTCAACTTTTCTATTCTTCTCTATTTCGGAGTGTCTCAACAATTCACGGTGGTGTTTCTCATCGTCTTTCTCATCATTTGAAGACCAAAGAAGAGCCTTACCTCCATATCTTATCCGTTCTCTCAGGGATTCGTGGTTCTAGTTCGAGACCATCCTCTCATAATTGTTTTCGAATGTGAGATTTATTTTCACCCATCCGGAGAATTTCATGAGTTTTTTTTCCATTTCTTTTCCCCGAAGGCCATCTTTTCAAATATCACTCATTCCCAGCTTTCAGCTCTCATACTCTAAATCATACCGGTGCTTAAATCAAGGATTCTCTAATCAGCTCATAATCTCTTCGTTCTCATGGATCTAAATTCTCTCAAGCATCTTCGTTTATTTGCTAATCCTTCCCAGTGTTTCTTCATGTTTATATTCGTTCTTTTTCAATTCTTACGGTGGTTTGTTCAAGAGTGCTTCTCTTTCGTTATCATACAAATTCATTCGTTGTTTCAATCCTACCGGTGTTTCATTGAAGACCTTCCCAAGTCTGATGTTATACTCTCTTAATCTTTTCTACGAGAATAAGTAATATGCCAAATCCGTTGATTGTCATCAATTTAATTTGGTGAAGGATAAGCATAATGTAATTCTTATTCTTGTTTCATCCAAGTGATTTAATTCCTTATTCCGGAGGCTCATCAAGCTCTCGGTTTTTCAATTGTTTTCATCTCCTCTTTTTTCCTGCAGTTCCAAGCTCTAATTATCACGGAGATCCATCTAAATCATTACAAGGTTTCACCTTGTGTTTCCAGCTTCTCTTCATTTTCGTTTACCAGAGTTCTTCATGAAGGTTCTTCATGATGGTTCATCAAGGATTTAATTCCTTCTCGAAGTGTTCGTCAAGATTCTTTTCAGGGGAACTCAAGTTTTCTTCATCTTGCTATCCGGAGTGCAATTCTTTCTTCCGTATCATTGGAGGTGGTATTATGTCATTCTTGATAACTTGAGTTCATGTTTCATGATTCACATATTGTTAAGAATGAGGTATTTTAAATCCACCAATCTCTTCGTTGGAATCATCTTGGGTTATATTTCACCTAAAGCCTTCCCTAAGGATTGTTGCTATTTATGGTGCTTATAATTGACCCAAGTTCTTCATTATCCTCTCGGTGAGATAAGTTTCTTGTCTCCTTGTTCATATCAATCCAATTCTTCTTCCCGTGAGTGGCAGGTTGTCACCTCATAATTTGAGATGTATTCCATAAGAACATATCAAGCTTATTCTTTTCGTTGTTGGTTTTTTCCAACAACTCCGTTCGACCCTTCTCCTAAGGATACCTTTTCAAGCTCTTTTGTAGTAGAAGTTGGCATTTTCTTCTACATTCTTTTGTCTCAATTATCTTGATTCTATTCTTTCTCCCAGAGGTCTAGTGATGTTGTCTTTTTTCACTCCTCATCTCAGTTTGTCAAGATCATGTTCAATTTCTTCCATTTACAGTCCGAGTGCTGTCCAAATTATATCAGTCTTATTCCTTCTCTATCTTGTTTAACCGAAGTGTTGTGTCCTCTGCTCAAGTTCTTTTCACCGTATCAAGTCTTGCATAACTTCTCAACCGGAGTGCTGCTCGAAGTTGTTCTTCCTTGTCCCTCTTTTCTAACGGAGTGTTTTCAACTTCGTTCATCTCCGTTGTATTCTTTCTTTCAATTTGTTCAACTTTTCAAGGTTTCTTGGTTTCACTCGTTTGTCAAAGAAGCAACTTAGTTTTACCTCTTCTCTTTCTCTTCCGTTTTCCCTCCGGTGCCATTCTAGATCTCGGGACGAGATCCTCTTGTAGTGGTGGAGTGTTGTAATGCCCCGAGACCGATGTGCCAGGTGTCCGCCAGTTATTCGCTGTTGTTGCCTTGTCTTTGCTTGCGTGTCATGCATTGCATATCATGTCATCATGTGCATTTCATTTGCATACGTGTTCGTCTCTTGCATCCGAGCATTTTTCCCGTTGTCCGTTTTGCAATCCGGCGCTTCGTTCTCCTCCGGTGGTCATTTCTACCTTTCTTTCGTGTGTGGGGATTAAACATTTCCGGATTGGACCGAGACTTGCCAAGCGACCTTGGCTGACTACCGGTAGACCGCCTGTCAAGTTTCATGCCATTTGGACTTCGTTTGATACTCCAACGGTTAACCGAGGGACCGAAAAGGCCTCGTGTGTGTTGCAGCCCAACACCCCTCCAATTTGGCCCAAAACCCACCAAAACCCTCTCCATCATCTAGAGCGTTCGATCACGATCGCGTGGCCGAAAACCACACCTCATTTGGACTCTCCTAGCTCCCTCTACCTATAAATATGTGGCCATCCCCGAAATTTTCGCGGTCTAACCCTAGCCTTCCCCTACCTCGCGCACCGGACAAAAATCCCCGCGCCGGACATGTCCGCGCCGCCGTCCCCGACGAATCCGCCGCCGCCACGTCATCTCCGCCTCCCTCTCTCTCCTCAGCCCCGCGGCTGGCCCGCGAGACCCAGATCGGGCCCGCACGGGCCCATCTCGCCGCCGCCGCCTACCCGCAGCTCCCGCTCGTGCCCCGCCGCCCCAGGAGCTGCGCCGCCGCAGAGCCCCTTCGCCGGCCGGTCGCCGTTCGTCGCCATCGGGGTCCGCGCCTCGCGCCCGGGCTCGCCGAGCTCCGCCGCTGGCCGAACAACCTCCGCCGGTGCCCGCCTCGCCACTGCCGCCCCTCGCCGGAGCTTTTGAGCTCGCCGGAGCTCCGGCCAGATCCGATCCGGATCGCGACCAGATCCATCGGTCCCCGATCCAAACACCCTCGTCCCCGTTCCGTACCGCGAGGTCCCGGATATCCTCATCCCGCGTTGATTTTCGCGGAGGTATAATTTCTTCTAAGTCCTGAGATTGCAGATTCATGTGCTCCTGTTCATGGCCTCGTAACTTTGCATCCGTAGCTCCGAATCATGCATATAGCATATCAAAATGTTCATCTCAGAGAGTACATCATTTCATCTCATGGCATCATTTTCATTTGAGTTCATCTTGATGCCCGAAATGTTTTTAGAAGAGTGCTACTTGAGATAATTGTCAGATCTGCTGCTCCGTTTAGCTTTTTGTCATTTTTGCCATGATTATTGTGTGCATGATATGCCCTGATGCTCTACATATGTTTAGTTAAGGGTTTTGTCATCTTTCCATAGGTGCAACCCATGTATTTTTGTGGTGTGGGTGGTGACTAGCACAAGCTTGCAAAGTGGTGCACCTGTTAATTCTGATTTCAGGGACTTAGCATTTCCACTAAGTCCTTGAGCTGTTTATCTCATATGGCCATATGTTCATGTTGTTTCCAAGTGATCCGTGCCTCTTTTGAGGATGATCAGTAAGGATGTTTTGTTAATCTTGTAGTGCTCTATCCATCCATGTCCTTGTTTGCAATTATGGAGCACCCTAGCTTGAGTCAATCGAGCTCTACGTTTGCTACTTTGTGATCTGGGCAGATTGTCTAACTTGTTTGCAATTTTGCCGATGATGTTGTAGTTGATCCGTGCATGCTATGCTATTGTTCTTGTGATAGAGGCTAAGGTGTCCCGATGTTTCGATGAGATGGTGGCTATCGTTTTCTGTGGGAGTCGACCTTGATGATCCGACTACGAACGTGCGAGACATCGCGCCTTCGCAATCGCTAAACCAACTTCCGAGGGTTATTGACCACGCCGGAGCACGATCAACCTGACCACGAGGGTCTGTTTCCTGCGAGCAAACGAAGAACAAGCAAGAAACTGAGATTGCAATCGGGATATTGCGAATATAAGATGAAAGCTTTATTGATCAAGGTGGGGTTCTGTGACGTCTTGGTCTGGTCGTTGGACACAAACGAAGTACGCGAAGTTGCAGCTATGGCGAACTTTTAATCTAAACAAAACCCAAAGTCTAAACGACGCCCTAAGGGCTGTATATATGGAGGAAGAGGGGGGAATTTCGTGGCCCTTGAGGGTGGGGTCCGAAACCAACCCTAACTCTTGTTTCCCCACACATACGGACTCTAAAAATAGCCTATACTTAAGTATTTCGAAATTACATGGGCCTGGCCCATTAATAAAGTGACGTAGCACCTAGAATAGCCTATGGACGAATATTATGAAGTGGTATCTTGTATATTTCGTCCAAGGCTTCATGCACTCCTTATGGCGGCTTCAAAGTCCTGAAATCATCACTTGTAACTCCGTTCTTGATCCCCTTGCGCATGCCATCAACTCCATGCGTGTTCTTGCTCCAATGTTCATCCTTCTCCATGCTAGGCCCTTCATTTGTAAGCAAAACAAATGTATCCAATTTAGGCAGCATCATAATCTCATTAACATTAGAATCATTACCAAGAAACGAAAGTACCTGGTAATTTAATTGGCGTGCGCGAGCTCTAGTAATTGGTCCAGTATATGTAACAGTAGGGGCTGTGGGTGTAACAATGGTATTGATGTCCTCATCATCCTCCCCTTCTTGAAATGAAGTCGTCCTCGACGGAAGCGCATCTTCCTCACCCAAATAAGGCTTCAAATCTGCAATGTTAAAAGTGGGACTAACCCCAAAATCTACAGGTAGCTCAAGTTTATATGCATTATCATTTATTTTCTCTAACACCTTAAAAGGACCATCAGCGCGTGGCATTAGCTTTGATTTGCGCAGATTAGGAAATCTATCTTTACGCAAATGTAACCAAACAAGATCTCCAGGCGCAAACACAACATGTTTTCTACCCTTATCTCCAGCAAGTTTATATTTAGCATTATACGCTCAATGTTTTCCTTAGTTAACTCATGCATTTTTAAAATCAATTCAGAACGTTCTTTAGCATCAAAATTAACCTTCTCTGAAGATGGAAGAGGCAACAAATCAATAGGTGCACGAGGTAGGAAACCATACACAATTTCAAAAGGGCACATCTTAGTAGTAGAATGCAATGAGCGATTATAAGCAAATTCAATATGAGGCAAGCATTCTTCCCACATTTTCTTGTTATTCTTCAAAACAGCCCTATGCATAGTAGACAATGTTCTATTGACTACTTCAGTTTGTCCATCAGTTTGGGGGTGACAAGTAGTACTAAAAAGCAGCTTAGTCCCCAACTTAGCCCATAAACATCTCCAAAAGTGGATAAGAAATTTAGTATCACGATCTGAAACAATAGTATTTGGCACACCATGTAAGCGAATAATTCCACGAAAGAACAAATAAGCAACATTAACAGCATCATCGCTTTTATGACATGGTATAAAGTGTGCCATTTTCGAGAACCTATCCACGACAACAAATATGATATCCCTCCCCTTCTTTGTTCTAGGTAAACCTAAAACAAAGTCCATAGATATATCCTCCCAAGGAACACTAGGTACAGGCAAAGGCATATATAAACCATGAGGATTGAGTCGTGACTTAGCTCTTTGACATGTAGTGCAGCGAGCAACAAAACGCTCAACATCCCGTCTCATCTTTGGCCAAAAGAAATGTGTAGCAAGTATATCCTCCGTCTTCTTGACGCCAAAGTGTCCCATTAATCCTCCTCCATGCGCCTCCTGCAACAACAAAAGACGAACGGAGCTAGCTGGAATGCATAGCTTGTTAGCACGAAACACAAATCCATCGTTAAGAACAAACTTGTTCCAAGTTCTCCCTTCCTTACAATTCTGCAATACATCTTTAAATTCAGCATCATTAACATATTGATCCTTGATGGTCTCCAAACCAAATATTTTAAAGTCAAGTTGTGAAAGCATAGTATAACGACGAGACAAGGCATCAGCAATAACATTTTCTTTACCCTTCTTGTGTTTAATCACATAAGGGAAAGTCTCAATGAATTCAACCCATTTAGCGTGTCGACGGTTCAGTTTTGCTTGACTTTTAATGTGTTTCAAAGATTCATGATCAGAATGTATAACAAATTCCTTGGGCCATAAATAATGTTGCCATGTTTCTAAGGTCCGAACAAGAGCATATAATTCTTTATCATAAGTAGAATAGTTCAGACTAGGCCCACTCAATTTTTCAGAAGAGTATGCAACAGGTTTTCCATCTTGTAATAACACACCTCCTAATCCAATTCCACTAGCATCACATTCAAGCTCAAAAGTCTTATTGAAATTAGGAAGTTGGAGTAAAGGAGCATGTGTCAACTTATCTTTCAAAACCGTGAAGGCTTCTTCCTGTGCGGTACCCCAAACAAAAGGCACATCATTCTTTGTAAGCTCGTTGAGAGGTGCAGCAATGGTGCTGAAATCTCTCACAAAACGCCTATAGAAACCAGCGAGGCCAAGGAAACTCCTCACTTGTGTGACCATTTTGGGTTGCGGCCAACTCTCAATAGCTTCAATTTTGGCTTTATCAACTTCAATTCCCTGTGGAGTAACAACATAGCCCAGAAAAGATACTCGGTCGGTGCAAAAGGTGCACTTTCCAAGGTTACAAACAAACGTGCATCACGTAGAGCAATAAAAACAGCACGTAAATGTTCCAAATGTTCCTCCAAAGATTTGCTATAAATCAATATGTCATCAAAGTAAACTACCACAAATCGTCCAATGAAAGCATGTAAAACTTCGTTCATTAACCTCATGAAAGTACTAGGTGCATTAGTTAACCCAAAAGGCATGACTAACCACTCATATAATCCAAACTTAGTTTCAAATGTTGTTTTCCATTCATCTCCCAATTTCATAAGAATTTGATGGTATCCACTACGCAAATCAACTTTGGAGAATATTGTAGAGCCACTCAATTCATCAAGCATAACATCTAGCCTAGGAATAGGATGACGATAACGAATAGTAATATTATTAATGCCTCTACAATCAACGCACATACGCGACGTACCATCCTTTTTCGGCACTAAAATGATAGGAACAGCACAAGGACTAAGGGATTCGCGTATATAACCTTTGTCGAGCAGTTCTTGTACTTGACGCATAATCTCCTTCGTCTCCTCTGGATTGGTACGGTATGGTGCACGGTTGGGTAGCGAAGCACCGGGAACTAAGTCAATTTGATGCTCAATCCCTCGAATAGGTGGTAATCCCGGTGGCACGTCTTGTGGAAAGACGTCAGCGAATCCTGCAAAATGTTAGTGACAGCAGGGGGCAAAGAGGAAGGCACGTCCTCGAATGAAAATAATGCCTCTTTGCACACAAAAGCATAGCAAACAGATTTGCTGAAATCTAGCTCATCAATATCAGATTTGGTGGCAAGTAAACATGCACTTTTCAATTTAATTTCAGAAATAACAGTAGATGGTTTATTATTAGGCTTCATTTGGTGCTCAAATTCTTTTGCCACAATCTGATTTTCACTCTTATTTGTCTCCTGTTTTGCTTTATTAGCTCTATTAATATCATCTTTCAAAATGGAATCAGGAGTCATAGGAAGCAAAGTAATATTTTTATCGTTATGAACAATGATACTGATTGTTTCAACCATGGTGTACAGAATTTTTATCAAATTGCCATGGTCTGGTCTACCAAGTAATAAGGAACATGCTTGCATCGGTACCACATCACAATCAACATAATCAGCATATGTAGAGATACTAAAATGCACACGAACAGTACGTGTTACCTTAACCTTGCCGCTGTTGTTGAACCATTGGATGTAGTAAGGATGTGGATGTGGTCTTGTGGTGAGAGATAGCTTCTCCACCATCTCGATGCTAGCCAAGTTGTTGCAACTCCCTCCATCTATGATCACGCGAACAGAACGTTCCTTCACAACTCCCTTTGTATGGAACAAATTATGCCTCTGATTTTGCTCAGCTTGTGTAACCTGCACACTCAAAACACGTTGAGCAACTAAACATTCATACCTGTCAGCATCTTCAGGAGCCATGTATTGCGTCTCATGATCAGAATCGTCTCCACCGTGTTCGTCACGTGTAATAAGAGCCAAAGTCTCCTCATCATAGTCACTAGCGGACTCATACCCACCATCCTCAGTAACAATCATCACACGCTTAGATGGACATTCTCTCGCATAATGACCTCCACCCTTGCAACGTCGACAAATAATATCATGTGTTTGCCCTGTTGATGCCATGGATGAAGAGCTCTTTGCAGGCCCAGAAGGTGTGCTCTTGGCAGATAGTGGTGATTGTGCCTGCTTTATTGTATCACGGTTGGAGGTGGCAGCCGACGGAGGCGCCGGTGTAGCAGAACGTGTGGAAGTAGATGATGCACGTGGTGTCCATGATGAAGGTCGACCTGCAGAAAAGTTAGTCCGCGCCAATGCCTGTCGATCCTGCACTTCACGTTCAGCTTTACAAGCAAGATGGAATAAACGAGTGATATTAGTATACTCCTTATACTCTAGAATCGTCTGAATCTCTCTATTTAATCCACCCATAAAACGTGCAAGCATAGCTTCATTCTCCTCAACAATACCACATCTAATCATGCCAGTTTGTAATTCCTGATAATATTCTTCTACAGAATTTTTTCCCTGTCTTAAGCGCTGCAATTTTGAAGTAATTCACGTTGATAATATGGTGGAACCCAACGAGTACGCATAGCAGTTTTCAAAGCAGCCCAAGTAGCAGGAATGGGATATAATCTACAATGCTCAGACCACCAAACAACACATGCAAAACTAGTGAAAGCACAAACAGCAGCAGGAACACGTCTCTCCTCGGGATATTGTAAACATGTAAATCGCTGTTCAGGTTCTAACTCCCAAGTAAGATATATATCAGGAACATATCTACCCTCAAATGGTGGAATATTCAATTTTAGTTTAGGGAGATGGTCATGATCTCGTACCTGAGGGTGAGCCCTACCATTGCCATTATTTGCATGTGGAAGACCTGGTGGTTGCTGTGCTGTTGGTGGCACGTAGTTCTGATTTTGATCAACCTCATCCTCATAATCTCCCAGCAAAATCATCCTCCTCCGCATCAGCAGCAGGAGCCACAGAAGTAGCAACAGCAGCACCAACAGTTTGGCCAGGTGCAAGAGGGAGACGGCTCGCTCGGCGGAGGGCTGTTTCACGATGTGTAGGTAGTCGTCGTTGTTGTTGTTGTAGAGGTGCGTTAGGTGCAGCCGGTGGTGGTGGTGGAAGACGCGCGAGCAATTCATTAAACCTGTCATCGAGTTTTGTTTCGAACGTCTTCTCCATGTCATCTATCTTCTCCATGGCCTCTTCAAATCTGTTTATCACATCTTGCACCTGTCCATTCATCATTTGCTGAAACGTATCATGAAGCTCCTTGTTCGTCAAGTTCTCCCAGTCAGTCTCGTCGGCTTGTGATCCTGCCATGGTTAGCAACAATAGAAACACACAAGAATATGATCCTACAGACTACTAACAAGTGGTGGTGGTGGCGGGTGTCACAAATCCGTCAAGCAAATCTCAAATTCTTACCAGTTCTTACCCAGCAGCAGGCGGTGATCGGCAACCGTTGTAGTCAAAAACTCTCAAAAGCTTGGATAGAGCGATTGCCAGGGAGAGTCAAACGCACGACGTAGATGTATGTGGAGCTGGGAAGGCTTATAGTATGGTAGCAAAAAGGGTCAGCAATAATCAATTCAGAGATGCAAAGTTGAATAAACGCTCAACGACGGTACTGTGCTGGTCCTAGGCTAGACCGTGCTAGAGACGCGAGCCTAGAACACTAACAAAATCACGGCGCTGCACGTAAAATAAGGGAAAAGCACACTCTGGAACTCTTTTTTTTGCTCTTTTTTTTGCGCTCCTTTTTTTTGCGCTCCTCTTTTTTTTGCGAAAAATCACTATAATGGCGAGTGTCTCAAAACTCTTCCCTCGTCAAACTGATAGGATGGGCACGAAATTTTTTTTTTCACTTTTTTTCGGAAATCAGGCAACGACGACGAAAAAGTGCGACAAAAAATCACTATGATGGCACGTGGCTCAAAAGACTCAGAAAAGCCTAAAAATAGGATAGGGAAAAAATATTTTGCCCGTGAAAATTTTGGCCTAAAAACTGCCCGGGGGTCTCCAGACTCCTTTTTTTTTCCGAGACCTACGCAGGCAAGGAAACACGAATCGGAATTGAGATTGATCTCAAGAACAAACCGAATATGAGAAGAACTCGGATTGGTGGTGGATATATGGTTGTGGTATATGGCAGCGGTGGTGGTATATGGTAGCGGTGGTGGTATATGGATAGAGATTGATGGTGGTATATGGATACGGATTGGTAGTGGTATATGGATAAGGATTCAGAGCGGTGGCGGATAAGCAAAAGTGGTAGATGGCGATGATGATGGTGCGGCGGCGGCGTGACAACTTATGACCAGAACTCGAAACTCTAAAAGACTAGACTCTAAGACCAGCAACTTGACACGACGATGCAACCGCAAATTCAACAAAGCAAAAACCCTAAAAAGATTATGCAAAGGCTCAGATTGGTTCGGATATGATGAACTAACCCTAATTTTTTTTGTGTGGCTTTTTTTCGTGGACTGTAGGTATGAAGAACAGACTCGATCTAATCTACGAAAAACTGTAAAAATCTCACCGAGCAACCTGGAAATCTGATACCACTTGATAGAGGCTAAGGTGTCCCGATGTTTCGATGAGATGGTGGCTATCGTTTTCTGTGGGAGTTGACCTTGACGATCCGACTACGAACGTGCGAGACGTCGCGCCTTGGCAATCGCTAAACCAACTTCCGAGGGTTATTGATCACGCCGGAGCACGATCAACCTGACCACGAGGGCCTGTTTCCTGCGAGCAAACGAAGAACAAGCAAGAAACTGAGATTGCAATCTGGATATTGCGAATATAAGATGAAAGCTTTATTGATCAAGGTGGGGTTCTGTGACGTCTGGTCTGGTCGTTGGACACAAACGAAGTACGCGAAGTTGCAGCTATGGCGAACTTTTAATCTAAACAAAACCCAAAGTCTAAACGACGCCCTAAGGGCTGTATATATGGAGGAAGAGGGGGGAATTTCGTGGCCCTTGAGGGTGGGGTCCGAAACCAACCCTAACTCTTGTTTCCCCACACATACGGACTCTAAAAATAGCCTATACTTAAGTATTTCGAAATTACATGGGCCTGGCCCATTAATAAGGTGACGCAGCACCTAGAATAGCCTATGGACGAATATTATGAAGTGGCATCTTGTATATTTCGTCCAAGGCTTCATGCACTCCTTATGGCGGCTTCAAAGTCCTGAAATCATCACTTGTAACTCCGTTCTTGATCCCCTTGCGCATGCCATCAACTCCATGCGTGTTCTTGCTCCAATGTTCATCCTTTTCCAAGCTAGGCCCTTCATTTGTAAGCAAAACAAATGTATCCAATTTAGGCAGCATCATAATCTCATTAACATTAGAATCATTACCAAGAAACGAAAGGACCTGGTAATTTAATTGGCGTGCGCGAGCTCTAGTAATTGGTCCAGTATATGTAACAGTAGGGGCTGTGGGTGTAACAATGGTATTGATGTCCTCATCACTTGCCATGTCTAGCTTGCATTTTGTGTATTCTTGATGGGTGTATGCTTAGCTTGTCATGACTTGCACCGTAGTGAGTGCATCGAGCTCGTAAACATGCCTACTTGAGTTATATTTCAGCATGTGCCAGTTTTCACTAAGTCTGAGAACTGATTATGTTTTTGATATGTTCACATGCTTGCAATAGTATTTTGTGATCCCTTTTGGCTCAAGGTCACTAAGGGACTTTTGTTAAGCTCTTTGAGTAGCTCCATGCCATGCTTTACCTTGCCATGTTCAGGTCCTGTAGCATGTAGTTTATTGCTCCGAAGAGTGCTACCTGATCTGAAATTCCTGACAAGTGTTAATTTCACTAAGTCTGAAATCTGTTTACCATATGCATTTTTGCCATGCTTGTTTGAACCTGTTAATGGATGAATTGGCCGTAGCTCAGTGCTAGACTTTTGTTAAGCATCTTGAATGCATCCCTTCCATGTATTTAGTTGCCATGTTTGAGTGCTGTAGCATGTTCATCTCTTTGCATTTAGATGGTTACTTGCTGTAAATCGCAGACCGGTGTCATATTTGAATCGCTTGCCATTTCCAAACCGTAACTCCGATTCCGGCAATCTTTATATTGTTTTCAAGCGATTTCATCTCATCTTTCCAGTGGCACACTTGGATTTCCATGTTGAGGCCAGTTTCATGCTTTCCCTTGTCAAATCTTGCATATGCATCCCGCATCGCATCCCGCATAGCATATCATCATTGCATCATATTGTTTGAGATCTTGCACGTGGTTGATTATGTCCTTGTTGCTTGTTTGTCTTGTTTGGGTAGAGCCGGGAGACGAGTTCGCTAACGAGGATTCCGGCGTTTTTTATATCGTTTTCAAGCGATTTCATCTCACCTTTCCAGTGGCACACTTGGATTTCCAAGTTGAGGCCAGGTTAAATCATTCCTTGTCAAATCATGCATATGCATCGCATACCGCATCCCGCATATCATACCATGTTCATGTGTTGGTTGTTTACTATGTTGTGTGCTTCTTTCCGGTGTTTGCTTCTTCGGGTTGGTTCCGATAACGTCGCGTTTGTGAGGACCCGTTCGTCTACGTCTGTTTGTCTTGTTCATGGACTCGTTCTTCTTCCTTGCGGGATCTCAGGCAAGATGACCATACCCTCGAAATCACTTCTATCTTTGCTTGCTAGTTGCTCGCTCTTTTGCTATGCCTATGCTGCGATACCTACCACTTGCTTATCATGCCTCCCATATTATTGAACCAAGCCTCTAACCCACCTTGTCCTAGCAAACCGTTGATTGGCTATGTTACCGCTTTGCTCAGCCCCTCTTATAGCGTTGTTAGTTGCAGGTGAAGTTTGAAGTTTGTTCCTTGTTGGAACATGGAGATGTTGTTCCTTGTTTGGAACATGTTTACTTGTTGGGATATCACAATATATCTTGTTTAATTAATGCATCTATATACTTGGTAAAGGGTGGAAGGCTCGGCCTTATGCCTGGTGTTTTGTTCCACTCTTGCCGCCCTAGTTTCCGTCATATCGGTGTTATGTTCCCGGATTTTGCGTTCCTTACGCGGTTGGGTAATAATGGGAACCCCTTGACAGTTCGCCTTGAATAAAACTCCTCCAGCAATGCCCAACCTTGGTTTTACCATTTGCACTAACAACCTACCACCTTCCCTTGGGTTCTGCAGACTCAAGGGTCATCTTTATTCTAACCCCCCCGGGCCAGTGCTCCTCTGAGTGTTGGTCCGACCGAGCAGACTGCGGGGCCACCTCGGGGAAACCTGAGGTTTGGTTTTACTCGTAGGATGTCTCATCTGAGTGTGCCCTGAGAACGAGATATGTGCAGCTCCTATCGGGATTTGTCGGCACATTCGGGCGGTGTTGCTGGATTTGTTTTACCCTGTCGAAATGTCTTGTTGTATCGGGATACCGAGTCTGATCGGAACGTCTCGGGAGGAGGTCTATTCCTTCGTTGACCGTGAGAGTTTCTGATGGGCTAAGTTGGGACACCCCTGCAGGGATTGAACTTTCGAAAGCCGTGCCCGCGGTTATGGGCAGATGGGAATTTGTTAACGTCCGGTTGTAGAAAACCTGAAGTCGACCTTAATTAAAATGAATCAACTGCGTGTGTAACTGTGATGGTCTCTTTCCGGCGGTGTCCGGGAAGTGAACACGGTTGTTGGAGTTATGCTTGACGTAGGTTGTTTAGGATCACTTCTTGATCATACTTTTATCGACCGTGCTTTGCCTTCTCTTCTTGCTCTCATTTGCGTACGTTAGCCACCATATATGCTAGTCGCTTGCTGCAGCTCCACCTCATACCTTTACCTTACCCATAAGCTTCAATAGTCTTGATCGCGAGGGTGCGAGATTGCTGAGTCCCCGTGGCTCATAGATACTTCCAAAACCAGTTTGCAGGTGCCGATGAGTCCGCGCAGTTGGTGCAACCCAGCTCAGGAGGAGCTCGATGAAGATCTTGTCCTTTGTGTCGTTTCATTCTAGTTGATCAGTAGTGGAGCCCAGTTGGGGTCGATCGGGGACCTTTGTCGCATTTGGGGTTCTTCTTTTATTTTGGTTCCATAGTCGGACCTTGATTGCATTTGGATGATGTAATGCTTTATTCATGTAATTGTGTGAAGTGGTGATTGTAAGCCAACTATGTATCTTTTCCTTATGTATTACATGGGTTGTGTGAAGATTACCTCACTTGCGACATTGCTTTCAATGCGGTTATGCCTCTAAGTCGTGCTTTGACACGTGGGAGATATAGCCGCATTGAGGGCGTTACATTGCCTCAACCCATAAATGGATCTCTTGAGCTTGCATACTTTACTAGTGCTAGTCGGATCGAAAAAACCCTCGGGCTGTATCATATACACGTCCTCGGTTAAATTTCCATGAAGGAAAGCCGTCTTGACATCCATCTGCCATATCTCGTAATCGAAATATGCAACTATAGCTAGTACGATCCTTACCGACTTCAGCTTCGCTACCAGCGAGTAAGTCTCGTCGTAGTCAATTCCTTGAACTTGTCCATAACCTTTAGCGACAAGCCGAGCTTTGTGGATTTGAACATTTCCATCCACATCGGTTTTCTTCTTAAAGACCCATTTGCAGCCAATGGCCTTTACGCCAGGTGGCGGATCAACAAAGTCCCAGACTTGATTTTCATCCATGGACTTCAACTCAGATCTCATGGCCTCCAGCCATGCCTCGGAATCTGGGCTCACCATCGCTTTCGCATACGTGGCTGGCTCGTCACTTTCTAGCAATAATACATCACGCACTCTGCGCAATCTTCCGACCTCCGTGGTTCCGGTGCCGCTTCCACTACGGGTTCCATGACTGACTCCGGTATGATCTCATCACCAACCGAGCCGTCCCCGAGTGGTCCTCGAATTTCTTCGAGTTGGGCTGTCCTCCCACTAGCCTCCCGACTGAGAAACTCTTTCTCAAGGAAAACCCCGTTCCGAGCAATGAACACTTCATTCTCTTCCCGGTTGTAGAAGCTATATCCCAAGGTTTCCCTCGGATATCCCATGAATATGCATTTATCCGACTTGGGTGTAAGCTTGTCTGACATAAGTTTCTTGACAAATGCTTCACAACCCCAAATCTTTAGAAAAGACAAATTGGTACTCTTCACGGTCCACATCTCATGTGGTGTCTTGTCTACGGATTTTGATGGTACCCTGTTAAGTGTGAAAGCTGCAATTTCTAGAGCGTATCCCCAGAATGACAAGGGTAAATCCGACTTGCCCATCATAGATTGAACCATGTCCAATAAGGTATGATTCCTCCATTTTGATACACCATTTCTCTGTGGCGTACCCGGAGGTGTGAGCTGAGGTACTATACCTCTACTTTTCAAATGATCATCAAACTCCTGGCTCATGTACTCACCTCCATGATCAGATCGTAGAAGTTTTATAGTCTTGCCGAGCTGATTCTCAACCTCGTTTTGAAACTCTTTGAACTTTTCAAAAGTCTCTGACTTGTGCCTCATCAAATAGATATATCCATATCTACTCAAGTCATCGGTAAAAGTCACGAAGTACTGATAGCCACCTCTGGCAGCTGTGCTCATTGGTCCACACACATCAGTGTTGATAGAGGCGAAGGTGTCCCGATGTTTCGATGAGATAGATATCATTTTCTGTGGGAGTCGACTTTGATGATCCGACTACGAACGTGCGAAGACGTTGCACCTTAGCAATCGCTAAACTAACTTCCGAGGGTTATTGACCATGCCAGAGCATGATCAACCTTACCACGAGGGTCTACTTCCTACGAGCAAACGAAGAACAAGCAATAAACTGAGATTGCAATCTGGATATTGTGAATTAAAGAGGAAAGCTTTATTAATGAAGGTGGGGTTCTATGACTTCTTGGTCTGGTCGTTGGACACAAACGAAGTACGCAAAGTTGCAGCTATGGCGAACTTTTAATCTAAACAAAACCTAAAGTCTAAACGACGCCCTAAGGGCTGTATATATGGAGGAAGAGGGGGGAATTTCGTGGCCCTTGGAGGAGGGGTCTGAAACCAACCCTAACTCTTGTTTCCCCACACATACGGACTCTAAAAACAGCCTATACTTAAGTATTTCGAAAATACATGGGCCTGGCCCAATAATAAGGTGACACAACACCTAGAATAGCCTCTAGACGAAATTTATAAAGTGGCATCTTGTATATTTCGTCCAAGGTTTCATGCACTCCTTATGGTGGCTTCAAAGTCCTGAAATCATCAGTTGTAACTCCGTTCTTGATCCCCTTGCGCATGCCATCATCTCCATGCTTGAACTTGCTCCAAGGTTCATCTTTCTTGTCCAAGCTAGGCCCTTCATTTTGTTAGCAAAATAAATATATCCAATTTAGACAACATCATATTCTCATGAACATTAGAATCGTTACCAAGAAACAAAAGTACTTGATAATTCAATTGGCGTGCGCGAGCTCTAGTAATTGGTCCGGTATGTATAGCAGCAGGGGCTGTGGGTGTAACAATGGAATTGATGTCCTCATCAACTTTGTATCAGTTCCAACAGCTCGGATGCCCTCTCACAACTCTTTGCGAAAGGAGACTTAGTCATCTTGCCAAGCAAGCAAGATTCGCATGTCTCGAACGACCCAAAGTCAGTCGAAGTTAGGAGTCCGTCATCATGGAGCTTCTTCATGCGTTTCAGACTAATGTGTCCAAGCCGGCAATGCCAGAAGTATGTCGGATTTATCTCATTAGGCTTGTGCTCTTAACATTCATGTTATAGACCAGTTCCTGTTCTAGATTCAATATAAATAACCCATCAACAATGGGTGCATAGTTGTGGAACATACCATTCAAATAAATCGAACAACCAGTGTCCTTTAAATTGAACTCATAACCCGGACTCATCAAGCATGAGGCAGAAATAATGTTCCGACTAAGTGCAGGAATGTAATAACAATTATTCAATTCCAAAATAAATCCAGAAGGAAGTTGGAGCTGCATCGTGCCGACCTCCAACGCAACAACTCTTGCTTTGTTGTCGACCCTCATGTCAATCTCCCCTTGTGCCACACACCTAGCTCTTACCAGCCCCTGCATCGAGTTGCAAATGTGAAAAACCGATCCGGTATCAAATACCCAAGAGCTGCTAGGTATGTCAACAAGGTAAATGTCTATAACATATGCAACAAGTGTTCCTTTGCCTGAAGCAGCCCTCTCGGCCTTCTTGCCATGCTCTGCAAGCCACTTGCTACAATTCCTCTTCCAGTGAACAGTTTCCTTGCAATGATAGCAAATGGTCTTTGAGTCCGGTCCAGACTTCGGCGCAGCGGCGGAGGTTACCGTCTCCGTGCCCTTTGCCTTAGCCTTTTTCTTGGACCAACTCTTCTTAAACTTAGCTGATTTCTGCACCATCAACACTTGATGCGTGCCTTTCTTAATATCCTGCTCTGCCACTTTGAGCATCCCATGCAATTCAGTGAGCTTCTTATCCATGCCATGCATATGATAGTTCGAGATGAACGTCCCATAGCTGGGCGGAAGAGAACCCAGAACTGCATCAGTAGCCAGCTCATCCAAGAGCGGGAAGCCCAACCGATCCAAATCTTGCACATATCCGATCATATTGATCACATGCGGGCTCAGTGGATCACCTTCCTTCAGCTTACAATCCATCAAGGATCGCCATACGTTGAACCTCTCGATCCTAGCCTGCACCTGAAACATGCTCTTGAGACTCTCGATCATATCGAAAGCCCCAACGTCTTCGAAATGCTGCTGCAAATCGGGCTCCATACAAGCCAGCATTAGGCAGCTGATCTCGTTTGATTCATCAACAAGTTTCTGGTAGGCATTCTTGGTTGTGGTACTAGCATTATCGGCAGGTTCCTCTAGAAGCGGATCCTCTAGAACATGTTCCTTTTTATCATGCTTGAGAACAATTCTCAAATTTCTATACCAGGTGGTAAAGTTTGTTCCATTCAGTTTATCCTTTTCCAGAATTGATTTCAATGCAAAGTTGGGTTGAGCAGGTGGTGCCATTGATCTACAACAGAAAAATATGCACTCACTAAGCATTGTGTTATGTAGAGTAATTCTAGCCTTAAACAGAAATACTCCCACTGAAGTCAGCATCCCTCCGCAAACTCCCAGTGGTTCATGATCCGACTAGCACATGCGACTAGTGAGCTTTAGCATCACTACTAGACAACATGTCTATCTGGTAAGCAACTCCTTGCTAATCGTATCTCTATACGACTCCTGTCGGTCGGGTAGGTATCCTATACCCTGGCTCCTGACCTCTTTTGCCACAAGGCCCAAAACCGTTTTGATAGCCTTGTCAAGTTAACCTAATGCAGTGCATGTCCGTGTCCGACACGAACCCTTCAGTTCAAGGACACCTAGCAGCACCCCAATTTTATGAGCCCACTACTAGACGTACTTGACGTGCGAAGGTGCAACATCGGGAATGGCAATTTACTTGATATTCATGAGGGATCTTTCTACCATTCTAACATGCATAGAAACAAAGAAGCATAACAATCAGAAGTAAAACATATATTGTGAAATAGTATGGCTCCTTCATGGATGTCCTTCTATTTCGGCTCCGACTCCGATGAGCATCTAGGAACTCCATCTTGTTTGTCACGCCGGGACGCCAAGCCACCAACCTAATCTCTATTATCCAAATACTACAACTAGTAATGAATTTTACATAGAGTCATAAGTCGACACGCAGGTCGTTATACAATAAAATGACAACACTTAGGCTCCTGTCGGCTGACAAACATGACACGCAGGCCATGTATAATTTACACACATGCATCACATACACATGAGCCATACTATTCACATCAAACCCGCAAAACAAAGTTACGCATAGAATCGCATTCTACCGGTTTGAGTGATCGTGTACGAAATACAAGGCGCTACGCACACGGCGGTCCCATCTGAACTCCGATCATGCCGAATTTTCCGATCTGACCGATCTTACCGATCATCGCGAGCCCGATTCGGATTTACATTTCACTGTTAAACCCGATGGCGGATACCGACCGGTAGGGGTAGGTTGTGTCACGACCTCATAGATTCCGATCATCAGAAAACATAGCCACATCGATCCCCATGTGCAGTTGATCTCATCAACCGTGCACACAGCCAATCTTATCAACGACAATAGATCTCATCTATCGCCTCCACATATCTAATATGCATACGATCTGAATCAAAATCCTATACCAGAGGCTCTAATACCACTGTTGGGTTCTACGGTAGGGTGCGTCGAGTGCAAATTAAAATTTTCCTACGCGCAGAACAACCAAGAACATGCTACGGGAGATGGATCACCGTTCGTTACCGCTAGACGCGCAGTGTCGTGCAGTGGAAGAAGAGTTGGGGCAGCGTGTCCGCGTGGATCGTGATAGAGGCAAAGGTGTCCCGATGTTTCGATGAGATGGTGGCTATCGTTTTCTGTGGGAGTCGACCTTGACGATCCGACTACGAACGTGCGAGACGTCGCGCCTTAGCAATCGCTAAACCGACTTCCGAGGGGTTATTGACCACGCCGGAGCACGATCAACCTGACCACGAGGGCCTGTTTCCTGCGAGCAAACGAAGAACAAGCAAGAAATTGAGATTGCAATCTGGATATTGCGAATATAAGATGAAAGCTTTATTGATCAAGGTGGGGTTCTGTGACGTCTTGGTCTGGTCGTTGGACACAAACGAAGTACGCGAAGTTGCAGCTATGGCGAACTTTTAATCTAAACAAAACCCAAAGTCTAAACGACGCCCTAAGGGCTGTATATATGGAGGAAGAGAGGGGAATTTCGTGGCCCTTGAGGGTGGGGTCCGAAACCAACCCTAACTCTTGTTTCCCCACACATACGGACTCTAAAAATAGCCTATACTTAAGTATTTCGAAATTACATGGGCCTGGCCCATTAATAAGGTGACGCAGCACCTAGAATAGCCTATGGACGAATATTATGAAGTGGCATCTTGTATATTTCGTCCATGGCTTCATGCACTCCTTATGGTGGCTTCAAAGCCCTGAAATCATCCTTGTAACTCCGTTCTTGATCCCCTTGCGCATGCCATCAATCTTCATGCGTGTTCTTGCTCCAATGTTCTCCTTCTCCAAGCTAGGCCCTTCATTTGAAAGCAAAACAAATGTATCCAATTTAGGCAGCATCATAATCTCATGAACATTAGAATCATTACCAAGAAACGAAAGTACCTGGTAATTTAATTGGCGTGCGCGAGCTCTAGTAATTGGTCCAGTATATGTAATAGTAGGGGCTGTGGGTGTAACAATGGTATTGATGTCCTCATCAGATCGTCTCCTCCTCGTCTGATCTCCCTCGTACAGACGGTAGTCGGCTCCCACGTACAGGTTCGCCAGAGCGGCGCAAGTGCACCGCCTCTAACGGTATCCGCGTGTGCAGGAGGAACACCGTGCGACGGACTGCTAGGTCCGATCACACAACAGGCGACGAGTGGAGGTGTCTATTCGCAACACATGCAAACCCTAGCGACAGCGCCGACGCGATCAATCACATGAGTGTGCGGCACCTCCACTTTATATAGGCGTCCGTCGCAGGCTCAACACTTGGGCCTTGCACGGACCCTAAAGCCCATAAGTCTACTCGGCCACAATCCGAATACAGCTCGGATCACACCCGACCAGTGTTCTTGGATCCGACCTCGTAGGTTCCTTCCCTTAAGCGCGTGACCCCTTAGGTTCAAGCCGGCTTGGTCGCAGTTCGGATCACCTCCGAACTACACAGTTCGTAGCGGACTCTAGCAAGGCATGCCGAACACCAAACAGACTATGAAGCTGGTTAGGCGAACCTATACATCATACTTCCATTCCTTTTGCCACACGATATATGTTGTCGGGCTCAAGGCGAGTTTGTCATCCTTGTGCTAGCCCGACCTCTTTCTCGTTCCAGTGATGCCGACCACAAATCAGATTATCTCATAACCCTTGTCGCATGGCTATGCTTATCCTGGTCGGATCACACAAGGGGCCCAGAGTATATCTCTCCTGATTGGAGGGGCAAATCCCATCTTGCTCGACCATATCTCGCAACATGGGTCTGGACAAGCCCGAAACCTACCTTTGTAACTACCCAATCATGGAGTAGCGTTTGGTTGGCCCAAAGCAAGTCTGTTACCATCGCGAGTACATGCGCCAGCTCAGGTCTTAGGACCTAGAACGTATGTTGTACTAGAGACTCACAGATGACATATCGTTGCGTCTCATAGTTGGGTCTATCCGACTCGAACCTTATCTCGACTCGGATCCGACTACGTCGAATCCGACCAGATCCTTCCTGGTCCATATTATCTGGTTAGCATCCAATGCTCCATGGCTAGTGAGACCAAGCCATCGACCGTGTCATATGCTAGTTTAGTTGGCTGCGTGTCCACACAGCCCTTTCGACTAGGGACCTTTTAGGATAGTCATCATACAATGCATAGTCCCATAAACAAGTCACATACTTGCTGATACACATCATTGATAATGTCCAAGGACTATCTTTTGATGCACATGGGAGAAGTGTCAAGTAGTATACCATCCTCGAAGGGGTCAAATGAGCACATGTAAAGGACCTTTGTGTATGTGAAGTAGATGTCGCACGTGTCACTCGCCGAACGGACTCTTGGTATGGTGATGTCCATAGGATGCTCCGCATCATCTCCCCTCCCCTGGGAAAGATCCGACCTCAGATCAAAAACCAAATCACCGTGGGAAAGAGATGACTTCGCTGTGTAGAATTGGACGTTCACCAAGTAGTCATCATCTTCAAGCTTGAAGTGGGCACTCTCCAATGTCGAATCTTCTAGTGATTCCTTCAAAATGAGCAAGGACAACAAACACTTGGAAAAATAAATGTGGTTAGCGTTAGTGCAAAACCAAGCATTCAAGAGGTGATTCACCAAGCAAGTGTCATCATCATGTAAGCACATAAATTGAGCACAAGCAAAGATATCATGGGGACAAGTGTGTGAATGTGAGGTAGTGATGAAAATTTGTGTGACCAGAGAAGAAGCATCTACCTCAAGTTCATAGCAAACATGGGCAAAGCGCTCAATGAAAGGTCTATGGTAGGCATAGGAATCATTCACAACACCAAAGGAAATGAAGTGTCTAAACACATGGGTCAAGTGCAAGACAATCCAAGCATAACATGCATAGGGTGTAGTGAAGATAGTGTGGCACTCAACACAATAGAAAGAGAAATTGTTCATCATGTGTGAGGCAATCAAGGCAAGCATGTAGCAATCAATGGGACATGGCATATGTGAAGAAACGATATTGTTGCAACCAAACATGTGAGAGGAGCAAGTAATCCAAGAATTGGATGCAACACACAAGGCATATATATCATGATGCATGGAATGGTGAAAATGACAAGTCGAAGCAAGATCTCTAAAAAGTGTGCAATCAAGTGATCCAAGTCTCAAGGTGCAAGCAACACAAGTAGTATGATCCACAATATTCATGCTCATGGTTTTGGGATTCTCAAAAAAAGAATGATATCACCTTGAAAGCATGTCCTTGTGCGTCCTTCACAATGCCGAAGCACAAGCAAGTATGATGTAGAAGTGTTGTGGTAGAAGGTGGCTCGCTCTCAAGAGCTCGGATTGTCAACTCACGTGACATGGAAGTCGAGACGAAGTCCAAGTATCCTACACATGCACACAACAAAACAAAGAACATATGCGCATGGTAGATAAACAGATCATCCATCTTGATGGTTCTCCGCTCTTGCACATAACCATTAGTAGCACAAGTGCATGAATAATATGATGCAACAATGGCTATATTCATGGTACTAGGTATATGGTGCAAAGAGGCAAGACAAGCATGCTTCACAAGAAAATTGTCAAAATTTCCAATCATATGTGAGAATGCTATGGGAGCAAACTCATTATCAAGACTAGGGGCATTGTTGCACTCAATACATGTCAAATCATCTAGCATGATAGAGGCAACATATGGAGATATATGACAAGAAGCAACAACAATCATGTGCAAAGCATGTAGATGGTTGTCATCAACTGCATGAAATGAGCAAGTATGAATCATCGGTGATGCAACAAGGCAAGCAATCGTAGGAATCAAGTCGTGCAAGGTAGTAGTGCAAAGATGCAACATACTAGAGGAAATTGTGGCAATCATGTCATGTGAGCAAATGATAGTCATAGGCAATCCACATGACATATCGCAAGCACGAACACAAAGCAAGATGAAAGTATCATCATAGGCATGGGGTACAAAGCAAACATGGCAATAGCAAGCAATATCTCCACCAAGCTTGCAAATACACATACAAGTAGTAGAATCAATCATCATGTGTAATGCAAAGCATGGGTCAGAAATGCATGGCAAAAGCATAGGAATGAGCATATCATGCAAAGTGAACATGGCAAGATGGGCAAAGGATATATAATGGACAACAACCCATAGCCAAGTGAGGGCCATGTAGAAGAAATGCGTGAAGTCTTTGCGCGAAGAGAGCGGTGGGAAAGACACTCCATGGGATCCCAAGTCATCATTGCTCTCTAGAGCTCATTTTGTGAACTCGTGGCATTGCGAGGTTGACAAGAATTCATGGGTACCTACACAAAAGAGACGCAAACGAAAGAGATTGTGTGTGCGGTAAATGTACACATCATCCATCATGATATGTATGTGCACATGAGAGTTAGCACAAGATAAGCATCACTCAAAGAAATTTGATGCATGGTGATGAGGACATCAATACCATTGTTACACCCATAGCCCCCGTTGCTATACATACTGGACCAATGACTAGAGCTCGCGCACGCCAATTGAATTATCAGGTACTTTCGTTTCTTGGTAACGATTCTAATGTTCATGAGAATATCATGCTGCCTAAATTGGATACATTTGTTTTGCTTACAAATGAAGGGCCTAGTTTGGACAAGAAAGATGCACATTGGAGCGAGTTCAAGCATGGAGATGATGGCATGCGCAAGGGGATCAAGAACGGAGTTACATGTGATGATTTCAGGACTTTGAAGCCACCATAAGGAGTGCATGAAGCCTTGGACGAAATATACAAGATGCCACTTTATAAATTTCGTCCAGAGGCTATTCTAGGTGCTGCGTCACCTTATTATTGGGCCAGGCCCATGTATTTTTGAAATACTTAAGTATAGGCTGTTTTTAGAGTTCGTATGTGTGGGGAAACAAGAGTTAGGGTTGATTTCGGACCCCTCCTCCAAGGGCCACGAAATTCCCCCCTCTTCCTCCATCTATACAGCCCTTAGGGCGTCGTTTAGACTTTGGGTTTTGTTTAAATTGAAGTTCGACATAGCTACACCTTCGCGTACTTCGTTTGTGTTCAACGACCAGACAAAGGCGTCACAGAACCCCACCTTTATCAATAAAGCTTTCATCTTATATTCGCAATATCCAGATTGCAATCTTAGTTTCTTGCTTGTTCTTCGTTTGGCTGCAGGAAACAGACCTTCGGGGTCAGGTTGATCGTGCTCCGGCGTGGTCAATAACCTCTCAGAGTTAATTTAGCGATTGCTAAGGCGCGACGTCCTCGCACGTTCGTAGTTGGATCGTCAAAGTCGACTTCCTCCAAAATGATAGACACCATCTCATCGAAAGACGGGACACCTTTGCCTACTAATATCACTTGTTTATTCCATCTTGCTTGTAAAGCTGAACATGAAGTGCAGGATCAACGGGCATTGGCGCGAACTAACTTTTCTGCAGGTCGATCTTCATCATGGACACCACGTGCATCCTCTACTTCGACTGGACCAGCACCTCCATCAGGTGCCACCTCCAGCCGTGATACAAGAAAGCAGGCACAACCACCACTCTCTGCCAAGAGCACATTGCTGGGCCTGCGCAGAGCTATTCTTCTTCCATGGCATCAACAAGACACACAAGTGATATTATTTGTCGTCGTTGTAAGGGAAGAGGACATTTTGCGGGAGAATGCAAATCTTAGCGTGTGATGATTGTTACTGAGGATGGTGGGTATGAGTCCGCTAGTGACTATGATGAGGAGACTTTCGCTCTTATTACACATGAAGAACACGGTGGAGATGATTCTGATCATGAGACACAATACATGGCTCCTGAAGATGCTGACATGTATGAATGTTTAGTTGCTCAACGTGTTTTGAGTGTGCAGGTTACACAAGCTGAGCAAAATCAGAGGCATTATTTGTTCCATACAAAGGGAGTTGTGAAGGAACGTTCTGTTCGCGTCATCATAGATGGAGGGAGCTGCAATAACTTGGCTAGCATGGAGATGGTGGAGAAGCTATCTCTCACCACAAGACCACATCCACATCCTTACTACATCCAATGGTTCAACAACAGCGGCAAGGTTAAGGTAACACATACTGTTCGTGTGCATTTTAGTATCTCTACATATGTTGATTATGTTGATTGTGATGTGGTACCTATGCAAGCATGTTCCTTATTACTTGGTAAGACCATGGCAATTTGATAAAATTCTATACAACATGGTAGAAACAATATATATACTCTTGTTCATAAGGATAAAAATATTACTTTGCTTCTTAATGACTCCTGATTCCATTTTGAAAAGATGATATTAACAGAGCTAATAAAGCAAAACAGGAGAAAAATAGAAGTGAAAATCAGATTTGTGGCAAAGAAATTTGAGAAACAAATGAAGCTTAATAATAAACCCATCTAGTGTTGTTTTCTTGAATTTAAATTGGACAGTGCAATGTTTACTTGCCACCAAATCTGATATTGATGATCTAGATTTTTTAGCAAATCCGTTAGCTATGCTTTTGGTGTGCAAAGAGGCATTATTTTCATTCGAGGACGTGCCTTCCTCTTTGCCTCCTGCTGTCACTAACATTTTGCCAGGAGTTCACTAACGTCTTTTCCATAAGACGTGCCACCGGGAATTACCACCCTGTTCGAGGGATTGAGCATCAAATTGACTTATTTCTCGGTGCATCATTACCAACACATGCACCATACCGGTACCAATCCAGAGGAGACGAAGGAGATTATGCGTCAGTACAAGAACTGATTGATAAAGGTTATATACGTGATCCCTTAGTCCTTCTGCGTTCCTATCATTTTAGTGGCCGAAAAAGGATGGTACGTCGCGTATGTGCGTTGATTGTAGAGGCAATTAATAATATTTACTAATTCGTTATTGGTCATCCTATTCCTAGGCTAGATTGATATGGTTGATGAATTGAGTGGCTCTACAATATTCTCCAAAGTTGAATTTGCTTTAGTAGATGCCATCAAATTCTTATGAAAATTGGGAGATGAATGGAAAACAACATTTGAACTAAGTTTGGATTTATATGATGGTTAGTTCATGCCTTTTGGGTTAACTAATGCCACCTAGTACTTTCATGAGATCAATGAACGAAGTTTTTACCGTGCTTTCATTGGACGATTTTGTGGTAGTTTACTTTGATGACATATTGATTATAGCAAATCTTTGGAGGAACACATTTGGAACATTTACGTGCTGTTTTTATTGCTCTACGTGATGCACGTTTTGTTTGTAACCTTGGAAAGTGCACCTTTTGCACCGACCGAGTATCTTTTCTGGGCTATGTTGTTACTCCACAGGGAATTGAGTTGATAGCCAAAATTGGAAGCTATTGAGAGTTGGCCGCAACAAAATGGTCACACAAGTGAGGAGTTTCCTTGGCCTCTATAACACCCTCGATGCGCCTATAGCTCCCACGTGTCGAGGCACGACTTAGAGACATAAATCGCATTGAAGGCATATGTTCGCAAGTTAGGCAATCTCACAAACATCCATGGTAATATGAATAATAAAATGGGAGATAACATAGTTGGGCTTAACACTCGCCACATCACATCAAAGTATAAAACATCCATCATTCAAAACACTCATGGCCCGACTACGGCACCAAAATAGAAAAAAACCCAACATGCGACAAGGCCCGATCAAACCCCCAACTAGGCACACTACTATAATCATCAGGAAGACACGTAGTAAACGTGAGAGTCTTCGGTCGAACTCCCACTTGAGGCTCGTACTCGTCACCCTTGAGCGGAATCACCTGGACCTGCATCTGGAGTTATAGTATCTGTGAGCCACAGGGACTCAGCAATCTCGCACCCTCGCGATCAAGACTATTTAAGCTTATAGGAAGGGTAAGGCAAATATATGTGGAGCTGCAGCAAGCGACTAGCATATATGGTGGCTATCTTATTCGCAAAAGAGAGCAAGAAGAGGAGGCAAAGCGCGAGCGTGAAAAACTAGAGGAACAACCTGCACAAGCATTACTCCAACACCGTGTCCACTTCCCGGACTCCGCCGAGAAGAGGCCATCACGGTAACACACTCAGTTGATTCATTTTAATTAATTAAGGTTCAAGTTATCTACAACCGGACATTAACAAATTCCCATCTGCCCATAACCACGGGCACGGCTTTCGAAAGTTCAAACCCTGCAGGGGAGTCCCAACTTAGCCCATGACAAGCTCTCACGGTCAACGAAGGAATAGACCTCCTCCCAAGACGTTCCGATCAGACTCGGTATCTCGGTAATTCAAGACACCTCGACAGGTTAAAACAAGACCAGCAACACCGCCCGAATGTGCCGACAAATCCCGATAGGAGCTGCACATATCTCTTTCTCAGGGCACACTCAGGTTGTCTAAACTTTCGGTAGGCCAGCCCAGAGTTGCCCCTGGTAGCCACCGGCGGCTGACGGTTTGGACCAACACTCAGAGGAGCACTGACCCGGGGGGGGGTTAAAATAAGATGACCCTTGAGTCTGCAGAACCCAAGGGAAAGAAAAGGCTAGGTGGCGAATGGTAAAACCAATGTTGGGCATTGCTGGAAAAGCTTTAATCAAGGCGAAACATCAAGGGGTTCCCATTATAACCCAACCGCGTAAGGAACGCAAAAATCCGGGAACATAACACCGATATGACGGAAACTAGGGCGGCAAGAGTGGAACAAAACACTAGACGAGAGGCCGAGCCTTCCACTCTTTACCAAGTATATAGATGCATTAAGATAACATAGCAATATAATGATATCCCAACAAGTAAATAAATGTTCCAACAAGGAACGGCTCCAATCTTCACCTGCAACTAGCAACGCTATAAGAGGGGCTGAGGGTAACATAGCCAATCAACAATTTGCTAGGACATGGTGGGTCAGAGGTTCAACATGGCAATTGGGAGGCTGACAAGCAAAAGGTAGGCATCGTAGCATTGGCATAGCAAGAGCGAGCAAACTAGCATAGCAAAGATAGTAGTGATTTCGAGGGTATGATCATCTTGCCTGCACAGTTGTCAGAGTTGACTGGATCCTCACAAGCAAACTCAACGGGCTCCTTGGTAGCGAACTCGTCTCCCGGCTCTACCCAAACAAGACAAACAAGCAACAAGGATACAATCAACCACGTGCAAACTCAAACAGCAAGATGCAAAGAGGAGATGTTATGGGGGATGCGATGCGGGATGCAAAATGCAAGATATGACCAGAAATGCATGAAACTGGCCTCAACTTGGAAATACAAGGGTGCCACTGGAAAGATGAGATGAAATCGCTTGAAAACGATATAAAGAACGCCGGAATCGGAGTTACGGTTTCAAAATGGCAAGCGATTCAAAAATGACACCGGTCTGCGATTTACAGCAAGTATGATGAGGACATCAATACCATTGTTACACCCACAGCCCCTACTGTTACATATACTGGACCAATTACTAGAGCTCGCGCACGCCAATTAAATTACCAGGTACTTTCGTTTCTTGGTAATGATTCTAATGTTCATGAGATTATGATGCTGCCTAAATTGGATACATTTGTTTTGCTTTCAAATGAAGGGCCTAGCTTGGAGAAGGATGAACATTGGAGCAAGAACACGCATGAAGTTGATGGCATGCGCAAGGGGATCAAGGACGGAGTTACAAGTGTTGATTTCAGGACTTTGAAGCCGCCATAAGGAGTGCATGAAGCCATGGACGAAATATACAAGATGCCACTTCATAATATTCGTCCATAGGCTATTCTAGGTGCTGCGTCACCTTATTAATGGGCCAGGCCCATGTAATTTCGAAATACTTAAGTATAGGCTATTTTTAGAGTCCGTATGTGTGGGGAAACAAGAGTTAGGGTTGGTTTCGGACCCCACCCTCAAGGGCCACGAAATTCCCCTCTCTTCCTCCATATATACAGCCCTTAGGGCGTCGTTTAGACTTTGGGGATTTGTTTAGTTAAAAGTTAGCCATTGCAACTTCGTGTACTTCGTTTGTGTCTAACGACCAGACCAAGACCGCTTCCGGATCCCCACCATTATCAATACTTCATATATATTTGCAATATTCAGATTGCTTTATCATATTCTTGCTCGTTCTTCGATTGCTTGCAGGAATAGACCTTCGTGGTCAGGCTGACCGTGCTTCCAGCATCGTCAGTAACCTCAGGAGATTGGTTTAGCGATTGCTAAGGCGCAACGTCGTGCACGTTTGTAGTCGGATCGTCAAAGTCGTCTCCACCAAATCGATAGTTATCATCTCATCGAAAGATCGGGACTCTCGTCTCTATCAAAGTAGGCATCTAAATGCAACGAAATGAACATGCTACAGCCACCAAACATGACAACAAAATGCATGGCAGGGATGTACACAAGATGCTTAACAAAAGTCTAGCACTGAGCTACAGCCAATTCATCCATTATGATGTTCAAACAAGCATGTTCGAAAACACAAATGCAAAACAGATTTCAGACTTAGTGAAATTAACACTTGTCTGAAATTTCAGATCATGAAGCCCTCTTCGGAGCAACAAAACAACATGATACATGACCTGATTATGACAAACAAGAAAATGGCATGGATCTACTCAACAAGCTTAACAAAAGATCCAAAGTGACCTGGGGCCAAAAGGGTTCACAAAATATACTAACGGGCACACGAACATAGCTAAAACACAATCAGTTTTCAGACTTGGTGAAAACTGAGACATGCTAAAATATAACTCACGAAGGCATGTAAACGAGCTCGATGCACTCACTACGGCACAAAATGCTAGCTAGACATGGCAAGAACAATGGAATAGCATGCACGGATCAACTACAATAGCATCGGCAAAATCGCAAACAAGTTGACGATCTGCCCAGATTCGCCACGAAGCAAAAGTAGAGCTTGATTGACTCAAGCTAGGGTCCTCCATAATTGCAAGTAAAGACATGGATGGATAGAGAATAACATGATTAACAAAACTCCTTTAGTGATCATCCTCAAAAGAGGTACGGATCACTAGGAAATAAGCTGAACATATGGCATCATGAACTAAATAATCCCAGACTTAGTGAAAACTACTAAGTCCCTGAAAACAGAATTACCGGGTGCCTCACTTTGCAAGCTTGCACAAGTCACCACACACATCACAAAAATGCATGGGTTGCACCTCTGGAAAGAAGACAAAATCCTTAACAAAACATATGAAGGACTCACAGGCATAGCATGCACACAATAATCATGGCAAAAATGACAAAAGTCTAAGATGAACTAGCAGATCTGACAATTAACTCACGAAGCCTCCTTCTAACAGCATTTCGGGCATTAAGATGCACTCAAATGAAAATGACGCAATGGAATGAAATGATGTACTCATCGAGAAGAACATTCTAATATACTATATGTCCAAAAGGGAGCTACGGACGCAAAGTTACAGCAGGTCAAAGATCGCATAAAAATTAGGGTTCGAAGGGAAAAAGTCAACCGAGGAGAATTTCTCAGATCTGGATCTGGCGCGGTTCCCGAGGCTCGCCGGAGTTCACTGTTCGCCGGAGGAGGAGATCGACGCCGGGGACTTGCCGGAGCTCGGGGAGGAGGAGGCCGGACGTGGGGAGGAGGAGGCGGCGGCCGTTGTGGAGGAGGAAGGCGCGGGGCGGTGGCCGGCCTGCTCGGGGCGGAGCGGCCCGCGGCGGCGGCCCGCGGCGGCGGCGCTCGCCTGAGCCGAGGGAGGCGGCGGCGAGAGGAGGCCGGGAGGCGCGGGGGCGCTTGGGCTCGCGGGGGCCCGGTTTGGGCCTCCTGGGCCGCGGCGGCGGCGAGGTGGCGGCGCCACGTGGCGGCGGCGGATTGGCGGAGGCGAGCGGCGGACGTTGTCCGGCCTGGCGCAGACACGTCCGGCGGCGGCGGGATCTGTTTTTTTTATCTAGGGTTTCGGAGAGGGAGAGAGATCCGAAAACGAGGGGGTGCTATTTATAGGCATAAGTGGAGCTACGAGAGTCCAAATGAGGTGCGGTTTTCGGCCACGCGATCGTGATCGAACGCTCTAGGACATGGAGCAGAGTTTGGTGGGTTTTGGGCCAAATTGGAGGGGTGTTGGGCTGCAACACACACGAGGCCTTTTCAGTCCCTCGGTTAACCGTTGGAGTATCAAACGAAGTCCAAATGGTACGAAACTTGACAGGCGGTCTACCGGTAGTAAACCAAGGCCGCTTGGCAAGTCTCGGTCCAATCCGGAAATGTCTAATCCCCACACACGAAAGAAGGCTAGAAATGACCACCGGAGGAGAACGAAGCGCTGGAATGCAAAACGGACAATGGGGAAAATGCTCGAATGCATGAGATGAACACGTATGCAAATGTAATGCACATGATGACATGATATGAGATGCATGACAACGATAACAACACATGGAGACAAAGACCCGAACCTGAGGAAATAAATATAACTTAACGCCGGAAACGGCAAGAGTTGGAGTACAAATAGGGAAAGTTACATCCGGGGTGTTACAACACTCCACCACTACAAAAGGATCTCGTCCCGAGATCTAGGACTGAAAGAACTTCGGGTACTCAGAACGGAGGTGATCCTCGCGTTCCCAGGTAGCTTCACGGTCGGAATGGTGTGACCACTTGACTTTGAGGAATTTGATTGACTTGTTGCGAGTCTTGCGTTCAATCTCTTCAAGAATAGCGACTGGGTGCTCACGATAAGAGAGATCTTCTTGGAGCTCAATGTCCACGAAGTTGACTGTGCGGTCAGGAGTCTTGAAGTTCTTTCGAAGCTGAGAGACATGGAACACATCATGAACATTTGCAAAGTTTGAAGGAAGCTCGAGTTGATAGGCGAGGTCGCCTCTCTTGCTGACAATCTTGAAAGGTCCCACGTATCTAGGGGCAAGCTTCCCTTTGATACCGAAGCGACGAGTACCTTTCATAGGAGAGACGCGGAGGTAAACATGATCTCCGATCTCGTAAGCCAAATCACGGTGCTTACTATCATAGTAGCTCTTCTGGCGGGATTGGGCTGCTTTGAGGTTATCACGAATGACTTTGCACATTTCTTCTGCTTCTGTGATTAAGTCATTACCCAGCAGCTGACGTTCACCGGTTTCAGACCAGTTGAGAGGGGTACGGCACTTCCTGCCATACAGAATTTCAAATGGGGCCTTGCCCGAACTTGCTTGAAAACTATTGTTGTAGGAGAATTCAGCATAAGGAAGACAATCCTCCCACTTCATGCCGAAGGAGATCACACAAGCCCTGAGCATATCTTCAAGAATCTGGTTGACACGCTCGACTTGACCGCTTGTTTGAGGATGGAAAGCTGTGCTGAAGCGGATGTTGGTGCCCATGGCCTTCTGGAAAGAATCCCAAAACTTCGAGGTAAAGATGCTGCCACGGTCTGAAGAGATCACTTGAGGAATACCGTGCAGAGAGACAATTCTAGAGGTATAGAGTTCCGCCAATTGAGCTGCAGTGATCGACTCTTTGATAGGCAGAAAGTGAGCCACTTTGGTGAGTTTGTCGATGACAATGAATATAGCATCATTGCCACGCTTGGACTTTGGAAACCCAGTCACGAAGTCCATTTCAATGTGGTTAAACTTCCATTCTAGAATGGCAAGAGGTTGGAGGAGACCAGCTGGCCTTTGGTGTTCTGCCTCCACTCTTCTGCAGACATCACATTCATTCACGAATTGAGCGATCTCGCGCTTCATTCGAGTCCACCAATAAGCTTGCTTGAGGTCCTGATACATCTTCGTGCTCCCAGGGTGAATGGAGAGGAGAGAATTGTGAGCCTCGTTCATGATCACTTTACGGAGGTCCCCTTTGGGCACAACAATACGATCCTCGAAGAAGAGAGTGTCCTTGTCATCAAGGCGGTAGCACTTGTACTTGGACTGACTCTTGGCAATCCCAATCTTCACCTTTTTCACCATAGCATCAAGAAGCTGGGCTTGGCGAATCTGGTCTTCTAAGGTAGGAGAGACTTGAAGGTTGGCGAGGAAACCTTGAGGAACAACTTGCAGATTAAGTTTGCGGAAAGCTTCACAAAGCTCGTGTTGATAAGGCTTAAGAATCAAACTGTTGCAGTAAGCCTTCCTGCTCAAAGCGTCAGCAATCACATTGGCCTTGCCTGGAGTGTACTCAATACTCGGATTATACTCTTGAATCATTTCGACCCATCGAGTTTGCATGAGGTTGAGATTAGGCTGAGTGAAGATGTACTTGAGACTCTTGTGATCAGTGAAAATATCCACTTTTCTTCCCAATAGAAGATGTCTCCAAGTCAACAGAGCATGCACAACTGCCGCCAACTCGAGATCATGAGTGGGGTAGTTCTTCTCATTAGGCTTCAACTGGCGAGAGGTATAAGCAACAACTTTCTTCTCTTGCATCAAAACTGCACCGAGACCTTGGAGAGAGGCATCACAAAAGACCTCGTACGGCTTGGATTCGTCAGGCGGAGTCAAAACTGGAGCAGTGATCAACTTCTCTTTCAAAGTGTTGAAAGCAATATCACACTCCGGAGACCAAACGTACTTGACGTGCTTCTGAAGAAGATTTGAGAGAGGCTTTGCGATCTTAGAAAAGTTTTCAATGAATCTCCTGCAATAGCTTGCGATACCGAGGAAACTGCGGAGTTGCTTCACGTTCTGAGGAGGTTCCCAATTCACAATTGCAGACACCTTCTCAGGATTCACGGCAATGCCCTTGGCAGAGATGATATGACCAAGATAAAGAACCTCATCGAGCCAAAATTCGCACTTGGAGAACTTAGCGTAGAACTGATGTTCTCTGAGCTTATCAAGAACCAAACGCAAGTGCTTGGCATGATCTTCCTTGTTCTTGGAGAAAACCAGAATGTCGTCGAGATAGACCAAAACGAAGTCATTGGTGTAGGTGTTGAAGATGAAGTTCATCATGCGAGAGAACGTCGGAGGAGCGTTGGCGAGGCCAAAAGACATGACAATGTATTCATATGAACCAAAGCTTGTTCTGAATGCTGTCTTGGGAATATCTTCTTCACGAATGCGAATTTGGTGATAACCCATACGGAGATCAAGCTTGGAGAATACTTGGGCACCTTTGAGTTGTTCGAACAGCTCATTGATGTCGGTAAGTGGGTATTTGTTCTTGATGATCTTCTTGTTCACTGGACGGTAATCAACACAAAGTCGGTCCGTTCCATCCTTCTTCTTCACAAAAAGAACACCATAACCCCACGGAGAAGAACTAGGCCGGATGAGACCCATTTTCTCTTGCATATCGAGTTGCTTGTTCAGCTCTTTCAACTCTTCAGGTCCGAGCTTGTAAGGACGTTTGCACAAAGGTTCCGTACCAGGCTCAAGATCAATAACGAATTCAACTGGCCGGTGCGGAGGCATTCCTGGGAGCTCTTCTGGAAAGACGTCTTGATATTCGCAAACGACTGGAATTTGCGAGATGGCATCCAATTCACCCTTCTCATTGAGAGAAAACAGACGGATAGTATTATCCCGAGCGGCAAAGACAATTACATCCTCAGACGAATGAGTCAACTGAATCTGCCTGGCTGCACAATCAAGTTGAGCCTTGTGCTTAGAAATCCAATCCATCCTGAGAATAAGATCAATATCCGAGTTACCAAGGATCATTGGGGAAGCCAGAAACTTGAAATCACCCATCGAGATAGAAGTATCCGGAACTTCGTAGTTAGCAAGCAAGCATCTACCTGGAGAGATGACTGCTAATGGCTTATGCATAACTTGAGAAAACCACCCATGCTTAGATGCAAAAGGTCTGGAAATGAAGCAATGCGATGCACCAGTGTCAAAAAGAACTTTTGCAGGAACATCGTTAACAGGAAGGTTACCCATAATTACATCTGACGAGTCCTCTGCCTGGGCTGCATTCACCATATTAACTTTGGCGTACTTGGGGTTATGCTTGACCACAGCTGCACTTGCCGATCTGACAGGAGGAGGAGGAAGACGCCTCTGGTTGGGACACTTGTTGGCATAGTGACCCTTCTGTTGGCACTTGTTGCACGTGACCTCTGAAAGCGGACGGTGGTACGGAGCACTCGATCTTGGAGCTTGAGACGAAGTCTTGTTCTGAAAGCCAGGGTTGGGTGGGTGGGAAGAACCACTGCCACCTTTGCTCTTCTGCTGATACGGCTGACGAAACGGAGGAGGAGGAAGCCAAAACTTCTGCTGCTTGGCCACTTGAGTAGAGGAAGAAGGAGTAACATCTCTGACTCGCTTCCTGGAAGAATCACACCTCAACTGAGCAGCCTCTTGCTTCAGTGCCATGTTGTAGAACTCATCGTATCTCAAGGGCTCGAAGAGAACAAGAGCGAGCTGAATATCTTCTCTGAGACCACCCCTGAACTGGTATATCATGCTCTTCTCATCAGGGACGTCCTGCTTGGCAAAGCGGGCGAGCTTCTGGAACAATTTGTTGTAGTCATAGATAGACAAAGAGCCTTGCTTCAGATTGCGGAATTCCTCACGCTTTCTTTCAACCACGGTCTGCGGAATATGATGAGCTCGGAAATCTCGACGGAAATCATCCCAAGTGATAACACGTCCATCTCTGGAATCCTTGTACTGATGGAACCATTCTGCAGCTTGATCTTTGAGTTGGAAGGAAGCAAACTTGACAAAGTCCTCAGGCCTGACGTTACTGCACTCGAAATGCTTACACAGATCCACAAGCCAATCGTCAGCATCGGTTGCCTCAACACAATTGCTGAAAGTCTTTGGCCCGTTAGCAAGGAACTGGTTGAGTGTAGCAAAGTGACTCTGATTGCTGCCTTGATTCCCTTGACTGCCTTGATTGCGCTCTTGGAGAATTTGCATGATCAGCTGTGTGTTTGCATTGGTTGCGGCCATCACAGCTTGCCATGCCTCCGGAGGAGGTGGAGGTGGTGGCGGATCTTGATTCTGGTTCTGACTGGTGCTCTTAGCGGGAGCCATCCTGAAGAGGTTGGCCACCGTTAGCACATAGACAGATAAATGAAGCTGAAACCAACGGAATGAAAATTGCAACATAAAGTCTTCACATCTGAACAAAATGAACGAATGCATTCCTCTTGAAGTGGTCACATATCCCTAAATTGCGAAGCCACGTAGAATTAGGTAGAAGAAGTAAAACAACAAGATACGGCTCGAGAACGAATAATCGGTAAGAAATCCCAATCTCAAACCAATATCCGTGGAAGAAGAACTAGAGCTACGAGAATTCCCACCTATGAAACTCCCGAAACTTTCCGGTTATGCAATCAGGTGTTGGGGATACAGGGGAAGCATAATATCTCACCCAAACTAGCAATTCCTACATCCAGCTGTATCCATCCTTCAACACATAACCAAGAAACCTTCGGAAACCATCTACCTCAACCTTCGAAAAGCATCCGTTATACAAGTTATGGCAATACTCCCGAACTCCCGCCCCAATACTGGGTGGCGTCGAGGTTATCTCACCAACGAACTGCATAAAAGAGATTTTTGATGTCGGCGAACATATCTCAAGTATTCCAGAATTGCAACGATAAAATTATGATGAAAACACCTCAGAGCTCAACTCCCCGGGACACTTCCACTAAACCCCTGACAGGAGGCACCAAGACAATGTTCTCATCATAAGCCATCGGAACGATTCCAAGATACTCGCGTGATCCTAAATTTTTTTTAGTGAAATTTGAGAAGAGAAGAGTCAAAACTTTACGTCAAGATGTCTTACCAGAGCGATGAGGAGACTGGGAAGTAAAAAGAATTCCTAAACTCTCCGATATATAATTCCTAAAGACTCAAAACATTTTTCTAGACACAACTCGGCCGCTAAAAACGATCAAGCAATGGGGCTCCTAAGGTCGGGGAAGGCTCTGATACCAACTTATAACACCCTCGATGCGACTATAGCTCCCACGTGTCGAGGCACGACTTAGAGACATAATCGCATTGAAGGCATATGTCACAAGTTAGGCAATCTTCACAACATCCCATGTAATATGAATAATAAATGGGAGATAACATAGTTGGCTTACACTCGCCATGTCACATCAAATTACATAAAAAACATCCATCATTCAAACACTCATGGCCTGACTACGGCGCCAAAATATAAAAGAACCCAACATGCGACAAGGCCCCGAATCAAACCCCAACTAGGCACCACTACTGATCATCAGGAAAAGACACGTAGTAACGCTGAGACTCTTCGTCGAACTCCCACTTGAGCTCGTACTCGTCACCTGGAGCGGAATCACCTGGACCTGCATCTGGAGTTATAGTATCTGTGAGCCACAGGGACTCAGCAATCTCGCACCCTCGCGATCAAGACTATTTAAGCTTATAGGAAGGGTAAGGCAAATATATGTGGAGCTGCAGCAAGCGACTAGCATATATGGTGGCTATCTTATTCGCAAAAGAGAGCGAGAAGAGGAGGCAAAGCGCGAGCGTGAAAAACTAGAGGAACAACCTGCGCAAGCATTACTCCAACACCGTGTCCACTTCCCGGACTCCGCCGAGAAGAGGCCATCACGGTAACACACTCAGTTGATTCATTTTAATTAATTAAGGTTCAAGTTATCTACAACCGGACATTAACAAATTCCCATCTGCCCATAACCGCGGGCACGACTTTCGAAAGTTCAAACCCTGCAGGGGAGTCCCAACTTAGCCCATGACAAGCTCTCACGGTCAACGAAGGAATAGACCTCCTCCCAAGATGTTCCGATCAGACTCGGTATCTCGGTAATTCAAGACACTTCGATAGGTTAAAACAAGACCAGCAACACCGCCCGAATGTGCCGACAAATCCCGATAGGAGCTGCACATATCTCTTTCTCAGGGCACACTCAGATTGTCTAAACTTCCGGTAGGCCAGCCCAGAGTTGCCCCTGGTAGCCACCGGCGGCTGACGGTTTGGACCAACACTCAGAGGAGCACTGGTCCGGGGGGGGTTAAAATAAGATGACCCTTGAGTCTGCAGAACCCAAGGGAAAGAAAAGGCTAGGTGGCGAATGGTAAAACCAATATTGGGCATTGCTGGAAAAGCTTTAATCAAGGCGAAATATCAAGGGGTTCCCATTATAACCCAACTGCGTAAGGAACGCAACAATCCGGGAACATAACACCGATATGACGGAAACTAGGGCGGCAAGAGTGGAACAAAACACTAGACGAGAGGCCGAGCCTTCCACTCTTTACCAAGTATATATATGCACTAAGATAACATAGCAATATAATGATATCCCAACTAGTAAATAAATGTTCCAACAAGGAACGGCTCCAATCTTCACCTGCAACTAGCAACGCTATAAGAGGGGCTGAGCAAAGCGGTAACATAGCCAATCAACGGTTTGCTAGGACATGGTGGGTCAGAGGTTCAACATGGCAATTGGGAGGCTGACAAGCAAAAGGTAGGCATCGTAGCATCGGCATAGCAAGAGCGAGCAAACTAGCATAGCAAAGATAGTAGTGATTTCGAGGGTATGATCATCTTGCCTGCACAGTTGTCAGAGTTGACTGGATCCTCACAAGCAAACTCAACGGGCTCCTCGGTAGCGAACTCGTCTCCCGGCTCTACCCAAACAAGACAAACAAGCAACAAGGATACAATCAACCACGTGCAAACTCAAACAACAAGATGCAAAGAGGAGATGCTATGGGGGATGCGATGCGGGATGCAAAATGCAAGGTATGACCGAAAATGCATGAAACTGGCCTCAACATGGAAATCCAAGGGTGCCACTGGAAAGATGAGATGAAATCGCTTGAAAACGATATAAAGAACGCCGGAATCGGAGTTACGGTTTGGAAATGGCAAGCGATTCAAAAATGACACCGGTCTGCGATTTACAGCAAGTAGGCATCTAAATGCAACGAAATGAACATGCTACAGCCACCAAACATGACAACAAAATGCATGGCAGGGATGTACACAAGATGCTTAACAAAAGTCTAGCACTGAGCTACGGCCAATTCATCCATTATGATGTTCAAACAAGCATGTTCAAAAACGCAAATGCAAAACAGATTTGAGACTTAGTGAAATTAACACTTGTCTGAAATTTCAGATCACGAAGCCCTCTTCGGAGCAACAAAACAACATGATACATGACCTGATTATGACAAAGAAGAACATGGCATTGAGCTACTCAACAAGCTTAACAAAAGACCCAAAGTGACCTGGGGCCAAAAGGGTTCACAAAATATACTAACGGGCACACGAACATAGCTAAAACACAATCAGTTTTCAGACTTAGTGAAAACTGAGACATGCTGAAATATAACTCACGAAGGCATGTAAACGAGCTCGATGCACTCACTACGGTGCAAGTTATGGCAAGGCAAGCATACATACATTAAGAAGGAACAAAATTCTAGCTAGACATGGCAAGAACAATGGCATAGCATGCACGGATCAACTACAATAGCATCGGCAAAATCGCAAACGAGTTGACGATCTGCCCAGATTCGCCACGAAGCAAAAGTAGAGCTCGATTGACTCAAGCTAGGTTGCTCCATAATTGCAAGTAAAGACATGTATGGATATATCATAACATGATTAACAAAACTCCTTTATTGATCACCCTCAAAAGAGGCACGGATCACTAGGAAACAAGCTGAACATATGGCATCACGAACTAAATAATCCCAGACTTAGTGAAAACTACTAAGTCCCTGAAAACAGAATTACCGGGTGCCTCACTTTGCAAGGTTGCACAAGTCACCACACACATCACAAAAATGCATGGGTTGCACCTCTGGAAAGAAGACAAAATCCTTAACAAAACATATGAAGGACTCATAGGCATAGCATGCACACAATAATCATGGCAAAAATGACAAAAGTCTAAGATGAACTAGCAGATCTGACAATTAACTCACGAAGCCTCCTTCTAACAGCATTTCGGGCATCAAGATGCACTCAAATGAAAATGATGCAATGGAATGAAATGATGTACTCATCGAGTCGAACATTCTGATATACTATATGTCCAAAACGGAGCTACGGACGCAAAGTTACAGCAGGTCAAAGATCGCATAAAAATTAGGGTTCGGAGGGAGAAAGTCAACCGAGGAGAATTTCTCAGATCTGGATCTGGCGCGGTTCCCGAGGCTCGACGGAGTTCACTGTTCGCCGGAGGAGGAGATCGACGCCGGGGACTTGCCGGAGCTCGGGGAGGAGGAGGCCGGACGTGGGGAGGAGGAGGCGGCGGCGGCCGTTGTCGAGGAGGAAGGCGCGGGGCGGCGGCCGGCCGGCTCGGGGCGGAGCGGCCCGCGGCGGCGGCCCGCGTCAACGGCGGTGGCGGCGCCCGCCTGAGCCGAGGGAGGCGGCGGCGAGAGGAGGACAGGAGGCGCGGGGGCGCTCGGGCTCGCGGGGGCCCGGTTTGGGCCTCCCGGACCGCGGCGGCGGCGAGGTGGCGGCGCCACATGGCGGCGGCGGATTGGCGGAGGCGAGCGGCGGACGTTGTCCGGCCTTGCGCGGACACATCCGGCGGCGGCGGGATCTGTTTTTTTTATCTAGGGTTTCGGAGAGGGAGAGAGATCCGAAAACGAGGGGGTGCTATTTATAGGCATAAGTGGAGCTACGAGAGTCCAAATGAGGTGCGGTTTTCGGCCACGCGATCGTGATCGAACGCTCTAGGACATGAAGCAGAGTTTGGTGGGTTTTGGGCCAAATTGGAGGGGTGTTGGGCTGCAACACACACGAGGCCTTTTCAGTCCCTCGGTTAACCGTTGGAGTATCAAACGAAGTCCAAATGGTACGAAACTTGAGAGGCGGTCTACCGGTAGTAAACCAAGGCCGCTTGGCAAGTCTTGGTCCAATCCGGAAATGTCTAATCCCCACACACGAAAGAAGGCTAGAAATGACCACCGGAGGAGAACGAAGTGCTGGAATGCAAAACGGACAATGGGGAAAATGCTCGAATGCATGAGATGAACACATATGCAAATGCAATGCACATGATGACATGATATGAGATGCATGACAACGATAACAACACACGGAGAGAAAGACCCGAACCTGAGGAAATAAATATAACTTAACGCCAGAAACGGCAAGAGTTGGAGTACAAATAGGGAAAGTTACATCCGGGGTGTTACAGCCTCGCTGGTTTCTATAGGCGTTTTGTGAGAGATTTCAGTACCATTGTTGCACCTCTCAACGAGCTTATAAAGAAGGATGTGCCTTTTGTTTGGGGTACCACATAGGAAGAAGCCTTCACGGTATTGAAAGATAAGTTGATGATAACCCACAAGTATAGGGGACGCAACCGTTTTCGAGGGTAGAGTATTCAACCCAAATTTATTGATTCGACACAAGGGGAGCCAAAGAATATTCTCAAGTATTAGCAGCTAAGTTGTCAATTCAAACACACCTGGAAACTTAATATTTGCAGCAAAGTGTTTAGTAGCAAAGTAATATGATAGTAGTGGTAACGGTAGCAAAACATAACAGTAGAAAAAGTAATGTTTTGGTATTTTGTAGTGATGATAGAAATAGCAACGGAAAAGTAAACAAGCGAAGAACAATATATGGGAAGCTCGTAGGCAATGGATCGGTGATAGAGAATTATGCCGGATGCAGTTCCTCATGTAACAGTCATAACCTAGGGTGACACAGAACTAGCTCCAATTCATCAATGTAATGTAGGCATGTATTCCGAATATAGTCATACATGCTTATGGAAAAGAACTTGCATGACATCTTTTGTTCTACTCTCCCGTGGCAGCGGGGTCCTAGCGGAAACTAAGGGATATTAAGGCCTCCTTTTAATAGAGTGATAGAGGCGAAGGTGTCCCGATGTTTCGATGAGATGGTGGCTATCGTTTTCTATGGGAGTCGACCTTGACGATCCAACTACGAACGTGCGAGACGTCAAGCCTTAGCAATCGCTAAACCAACTTCTGAGGGTTATTGACCACGCCGGAGCACGATCAACCTGACCACGAGGGCCTGTTTCCTGCGAGCAAACAAAGAACAAGCATGAAACTGAGATGGCAATCTGGATATTGCGAATATAAGATGAAAACTTTATTGATCAAGGTGGGGTTCTGTGACGCCTTTGTCTGGTCGTTGAACACAAACAAAGTACGCGAAGTTGCAGCTATGGCGAACTTTAATCTAAACAAAACCCAAAGTCTAAATGACGCCCTAAGGGCTGTATATATGGAGGAAGAGGGGGGAATTTCGTGGCCCTTGGAGGAGGGGTCCGAAACCAACCCTAACTCTTGTTTCCCCACACATACGGACTCTAAAAACAGCCTATACTTAAGTATTTCGAAAATACATGGGCCTGGCCTCATAATAAGGTGACGCAGCAGCTAAAATAGCCTCTAGACGAAACTTATGAAGTGGCATCTTGTATATTTCGTCCAAGGCTTCATGCACTCCTTATGGTGGCTTCAAAGTCCTGAAATCATCACTTGTAACTCCGTTCTTGACCCCCTTGCGCATGCCATCATCTCCATGCTTGAACTTGATCCAAGATCTTTCTTGTCCAAGCTAGGCCCTTCATTTGTAAGCAAAATAAATGTATCCAATTTAGGCAGCATCATATTCTCATGAACATTAGAATCGTTACCAACAAACGAAAGTACCTGATAATTCAATTGGCGTGCGCAAGCTCTAGTAATTAGTCCAGTATGTATAGCAGCAGGGGATGTGGATGTAACAATGGTATTGATGTCCTCATCATCCTCCCCTTCTTGAAATGAAGTCGTCCTTGACGAAAGTTCATCGTCCTCACCCAAATAAGGCTTCAAATCTACAATGTTAAAAGTGGGACTAACCCAAAAATCTACAGGTAGCTCAAGTTTATATGCATTATCATTTATTTTCTCTAACACCTTAAAAGGACAATCAGCACGTGGCATTAGCTTTGATTTGCGCAAATTAGGAAATCTATCCTTACGCAAATGTAACCAAACAAGATCTCCAGGTGCAAACACAATATGTTTTCTACCCTTATCTCCAGCAAGTTTATATTTAGCATTCATACTCTCAATGTTTTCCTTAGTTAACTCATGCATTTTTAAAATAAATTCAGCACGTTCTTTAGCATCAAAATTAACCTTCTCCGAAGATGGAAGAGGCAACAAATCAATAGGTGCACAAGGTAGGAAACCATACACAATTTCAAAAGGGCACATCGTAGAAGCAGAATGCAATGAACGATTATAAGCAAATTCAATATGAGGCAAGCATTCTTCCCATATTTTCTTATTATTCTTCAAAACATCCCTAAGCATAGTAGACATGTTCTATTGACTACTTCAGTTTGTCCATCAGTTTGGGGATGACAAGTAGTACTAAAAAGCAGTTTAGTCCCCAACTTAGCCCATAAACATCTCCAAAAGTGGATAAGAAATTTAGTATCACGCTCTGAAACAATAGTATTTGGCACACCATGCAAGCAAATAATTTCACAAAAGAACAAATCAGCAACATTAACAGCATCATCGCTTTTATGACATGATATAAAGTGTGCCATTTTCGAGATCCTATCCACGACAACAAATATGCTATCCCTCCCCTTCTTTGTTCGAGATAAATCTAAAACAAAGTCCATAGATATATCCTCCCAAGGAACACTAGGTACAGGCAAAGGCATATATAAACCATGAGGATTGAGTCGTGACTTAGCTTTTTGACATGCAGTGCAGCGAGCAACAAAACGCTCAACATCCCATCTCATCTTTGGCCAAAAGAAATGTGTAGCAAGTATATCCTCCGTCTTCTTAACGCCAAAGTGTCCCATTAATCCTCCTCCATGCGCCTCCTGCAACAACAAAAGACGAACGGAGCTAGCTGGAATGCGTAGCTTGTTAGCACGAAACACAAATCCATCGTTAAGAACGAACTTGTTCCAAGTTCTCCCTTCCTTACAATTCTGCAATACATCTTTAAATTTAGCATCATGCACATATTGATCTTTGATGGTCTCCAAACCAAATCTTTTAAAATCAAGTTGTGAAAGCATAGTATAACGATGAGACAAAGCATCAGTAATAACATTTTCTTTACCCTTCTTGTGTTTAATGACATAAGGGAAAGTCTCAATGAATTCAACCCATTTAGCATGTCTACGGTTCAGTTTTGCTTGACTTTTAATGTGTTTCAAAGATTCATGATCAGAATGTATGACAAATTCTTTGGGCCATAAATAATGTTGCCATGTTTCTAAGGTCTGAACAAGAGCATATAATTCTTTATCATAAGTAGAATAGTTCATACTAGGCCCACTCAATTTTTCAGAAAAGTATGCAACAGGTTTGCCATCTTGTAATAACACACCTCCTAATCCAATTCCACTAGCATCACATTCAAGCTCAAAAGTCTTATTAAAATTAGGAAGTTGGAGTAAAGGAGCATGTGTCAACTTATCTTTCAATACCGTGAAGGCTTCTTCCTTTGCGGCACCCCAAACAAAAGGCACATCCTTCTTTGTAAGCTCGTTGAGAGGTGCAGCAATGGTGCTGAAATCTCTCACAAAACGCCTGTAGAAACCAGCGAGGCCAAGGAAACTCCTCACTTGTGTGATCGTTTTGGGCTGCGGCCAACTCTCAATAGCTTCAATCTTGGCTTTATCAACTTCAATTCCCTGTGGAGTAACAACATAGCCAAGAAAAGATACTCGGTCGGTGCAAAAGGTGCACTTTCCAAGGTTACCAAACAAACATGCATCACGTAGAGCAATAAAAACTGCACGCAAATGTTCCAAATGTTCCTCCAAAGATTTGCTATAAATCAATATGTTATCAAAGTAAACTACCACAAATCGTCCAATGAAAGCACGTAAAACTTCGTTCATTGATCTCATGAAAGTACTAGGTGCACTAGTTAACCCAAAAGGCATGACTAACCACTCATATAATGCAAACTTAGTTTTAAATGTTGTTTTCCATTCATCTCCCAATTTCATACGAATTTGATGGTATCCACTACGCAAATCAACTTTGGATAGTATTGTAGAGCCACTCAATTCATCAACCATATCATCTAGCCTAGGAATAGGATGACAATAACGACATACCATCCTTTTTCGGCACTAAAATGATAGGAACAACACAAGGACTAAGGGATTCGTGTATATAACCTTTGTCGATTAGTTCTTGTACTTGATGCATAATCTCCTTCGTCTCCTCTGGATTGGTACGGTATGGTGCACGGTTGGGTAATGATGCACCGGGAAATAAGTCAATTTGATGCTCAATCCCTCGAACAGGTGGTAATCCCGGTGGCACGTCTTGTGGAAATACGTCAGCGAACTCCTGCAAAATGTTAGTGACAGCAGGCGGCAAAGAGGAAGGCACGTCCTCGAACGAAAATAATGCCTCTTTGCACACAAAAGCATAGCAAACAGATTTGCTAAAATCTAGATCATCAATATCAGATTTGGTGGCAAGTAAACATGCACTTTTCAATTTAATTTCAGAAACAACACTAGATGGTTTATTATTAAGCTTCATTTGTTTCTCAAACTCTTTTGCCACAATCTGATTTTCACTCTTATTTTTCTCCTGTTTTGCTTTATTAGCTCTATTGATATCATCTTTCAAAATGGAATCAGGAGTCATAAGAAGCAAAGTAATATTTTTCTCCTTATGAACAAGAGTATACTGATTGTTTCTACCATGGTGTACAGAATTTTTATCAAATTGCCATGGTCTACCAAGTAATAAGGAACATGCTTGCATAGGTACCACATCACAATCAACATAATCAGCATATGTAGAGATACTAAAATGCACACGAACAGTACGTGTTACGTTAACCTTGCCGCTGTTGTTGAACCATTGGATGTAGTAAGGATGTGGATGTGGTCGGTGAGAGATAGCTTCTCCACCATCTCCATGCTAGCCAAGTTATTGCAGCTCCCTCCATCTATGATGACGCGAACAGAACGTTCCTTCACAACTCCCTTTTGTATGGAACAAATTATGCTTCTGATGTTGCTCAGCTTGTGTAACCTGCACACTCAAAACACGTTGATCAACAAAACATTCATACCTGTTAGCATCTTCAGGAGCCATGTATCGCGTCTCATGATCAGAATCATCTCCACCGTGTTCTTCATGTGTAATAAGAGCCAAAGTCTCCTCATCATAGTCACTAGCGGACTCATACCCACCATCCTTAGTAACAATCATCACACGCTGAGATTTGCATTCTCTCGCAAAATGTCCTCTTCCCTTACAACGATGACAAATAATATCACTTGTGTGCCCTGTTGATGCCATGGAAGAAGAAGAACTTGGGCAGGCCCAGCAGGTGTGCTCTTGGCAGATAGTGGTGGTTGTGCTTGCTTTCGTGTATCACAGCTGGAGGTGGCACCTGATGGAGGTGCTGGTGCTGTAGAAATAGAGGATGCATGTGGTGTCCATGATGAAGATCGACCTGCTGAAAAGTTAGTTCGCGCCAATGCCTGTCGATCCTACACTTCACGTTCAGCTTTATAAGCAAGATGGAATAAACGAGTGATATTAGTATACTCCTTATACTCTAGAATCGTCTGAATCTCTCTATTTAATCCACCCATAAAACGTGCAAGCATAGCTTCATTCTCCTCAACAATGCCACATCTAATCATGCCAGTTTGTAATTCCTGATAATATTCTTCTACAGAATTTTTTCCTTGTTTTAAACACTACAATTTTTGAAGTAATTCACGTTGATAATATGGTAGAACCCAACGAGTACGCATAGCAGTTTTCAAAGCAGCCCAAGTAGCTGGAATAGGATATAATCTACAATGTTCAGACTACCAAACACATGCAAAGCTAGTGAAAGCACAAACAGCAGCAGGAACACGTCTCTCCTCAGGATATTGTAAACACGTAAATCGTTGTTCAGTTTCTAACTCCCAAGTAAGATATATATCAGGAACATATCTACCCTCAAATGGTGGAATGTTCAATTTCAGTTTAGGGAGATGGTCATGATCACGTACCTGAGGTGGTTGTGCAGCCCTACCATTGTGATGATATGCATGAGGACGACCTGGTGGCGGTGGTGCTGGTGGTTGCATGTAGTTCTGATTTTGATCAACCTCATCCTCGTAATGGTCCTCCACCTCTGCAGTAGCAGCAGGAGCTACAGAAGCATCAACAGCGGCACCAGAATTTTGACCAGGCTCAAGGGGAATGTGTAGTGCCCGTCCCACTTGATTTGGAAGGCGATGTTGTTGTTGTTGTTGTTGTTGTTGTTGTTGTAGAGGTGCGTTAGGTGCAGCTGGTGGTGGTGGTGGAAGACGCGCGAGCAATTCATTAAACTTGTTATCGAGCTTTGTTTCGAACATATTCTCCATGCCATCTATCTTCTCCATGGCCTCTTCAAATCTGTTTAGCACATCTTGCACCTGTCCACTCATCATTTGCTAAAATTTATCATGTAGCTCTTTGTTCGTCATGTGATCCTGCCATGGTTAGCAGCAATAGAAACACACAAGAATATGATCCTACAGACTACTAGGAAGTGATGGTGGTGGTGGTGGTGTATCACAAATCCGGCAAGCAAATCTCAAATTCTTACCAGTTCTTACCCAGCAGCAGGTGGTGATCGGCAACCGTGGTAGTCAAAACTCTCAAAGATTGGATAGAGCGATTGTCAGGTGGTGTCAAATGCACGATGTAGATGTATGTGGAGCTGGGAAGGCTTATGATATGGTAGCAAAAAATGTCAGCAATAATCAATTCAGAGATGCAAAGTTGAATAAACGCTCAACGACGGTACTGCGCTGGTCCTAGGCTAGACCGTACTAGAGACGCGAGCCTAGAACACGAACAAAATCACAGCGCAGGACGTAAACAAGGGAGGAGCACTCTCTAAATTTTTGTTTTCCTTTTTTTTCACTTTTTTTGCTCCACAACAATTTTTTTTTGAAAAAGTCTACAAATGGTCTAAAAACTGCCTAGCCAGAATTTTCCAGACTTAGTTTTTTTGAAACTGGAGCTATTTTTCTACTGCAGGTAACACGGAATCACGGGAGTCCTACTCTGTCACGACTCGGAGTATGGCGTGATCTGGAACTCGAAAACAAAGCAACAAATACTGGACTCAGACTAGGACTGTTGGCGGAGATGAATCTGGTGGAACTCGGACTGGTGGTATATCTGGACTCGGATTGGTGGTGGTATATGGCGATGGTATATCTGGACTTGGATTGGTGGTGGTATATGGCGATGGTATATGTAGACTTGGATTGGTGGTTGTATATGGCAGCGGCGATGTATATGGTGGGGCGGTGGTATATGGTAATGATGATGACGATGGTGCGGCGGCGGCGTGACAACCTGTGAACAGAACTCGGAACTCTAAGGGACTAGACGCAAAGACTAGCAACTCGACACGATCATGCAACCGCAAATTCAACAAAGCAAAACTCTAAAAAGACTATGCAAAGGCTCAGATTGGTTCGGATATGATGACCTAACCCTAATTTTTTTTGGCTTTTTCGTGGACTATAGGTATGAAGAACACACTCGACCTAAACTACGAAAAATGGTAAAATCTCACCGAGCAACCTGGAAATCTGATACCACTTGATAGAGGCGAAGGTGTCCCAATGTTTCGATGAGATGGTGGCTATCGTTTTCTATGGGAGTCGACCTTGACGATCCGACTACGAACGTGCGAGACGTCGCGCCTTAGCAATCGCTAAACCAACTTCCGAGGGTTATTGACCACGCCGGAGCACGATCAACCTGACCACGAGGGTCTATTTCCTGCGAGCAAACGAAGAACAAGCAAGAAACTGAGATGGAAATCTGGATGGTGCGAATATAACATGAAAGCTTTATTGATCAAGGTGAGGTTCTGTGACGCCTTTGTCTGGTCGTTGAACACAAACTAAGTACGCGAAGTTGCAGCTATGGCGAACTTTAATCTAAACAAAACCCAAAGTCTAAATGACGCCCTAAGGGCTGTATATATGGAGGAAGAGGGGGGAATTTCGTGGCCCTTGGAGGAGGGGTCCGAAACCAATCCTAACTCTTGTTTCCCCACACATACGGACTCTAAAAACAGCCTATACTTAAGTATTTCTAAAATACATGGGCGTGGCCCAATAATAAGGTGACGCATCACCTAAAATAGCCTCTGGACGAAATTTATGAAGTGGCATCTTGTATATTTCATCCAAGGCATCATGCACTCCTTTTGGTGGCTTTAAAGTCCTGAAATCATCACTTGTAACTCCGTTCTTGACCCCCTTGCGCATGCCATCATCTCCATGCTTGAACTTGATCCAAGGTTCATCTTTCTTGTCCAAGTTAGGCCCTTCATTTGTAAGCAAAACAAATGTATCCAATTTAGGCAGCATCATATTCTCAGGAACATTAGAATCGTTACCAAGAAACGAAAGTAACTGATAATTCAATTGGCGTGCACGAGCTCTAGTAATTGGTCCAGTATGTATAGCAGCAGGGGCTGTGGGTGTAACAATGGTATTGATGTCCTCATCATAGAGTACCAGACCAAAGCATTAACACATAGTGAATACATGAACTCCTCAAACTACGGTCATCACCGGTAAGTATCCCGATTATTGTCACTTCGGGGTTAACAGATCATAACACATAATAGGTGACTACAGACTTGCAAGATAGGATCAAGAAGTCTCATATATTGATGAAAACATAATAGGTTCAGATCTGAAATCATGGCACTCGGGCCCTACTGAGAAGCATTAAGCATAGCAAAGTCATAACAACATCAATCTCAGAACATAGTGGATACTAGGGATCAAACACTAACAAAACTAACTCGATTACATGATAAATCTCATCCAACCCATCACCGTCCAGCAAGCCTACGATGAATTACTCACGCACGGCAGTGAGCATCATGAAATTGGTGATGGAGGATGGTTCATGATGATGATGGCGACGGATTCCCCTCTCCGGAGCCCCGAACGGACTCCAGATTAGCCCTCGCGAGAGGTTTTAGGGCTTGGCGGCGGCTCCGTATCGTAAAACGTGATGAATCCTTCTCTCTTATTTTTTCTCCCCGAAAGCAAATATATAGAGTTGGAGTCGAGGTCGGAGGAGCTCCAGGGGGCTCACGAGGTAGGGGGCACGCCCTAGGGGGGCAGGCGCGCCCCCCCCCCCCTGGCTAGGGTGTGGGCCCCTAGTCTTCTGCTTTTGCAAGGATTTTTTTATTATTTCCGAAAAGTTGTTCCGTGAAGTTTCAAGTCATTCCTAGAACTTTTGTTTCTGCACATAAATAACACCATGGTAATTCTGCTGAAAACAGCGTCAGTCCGGGTTAGTTCCATTCAAATCATGCAATTTAGAGTCCAAAACAAGGGCAAAAGTGTTTGGAAAAGTAGATACGACGGAGACATATCAACTCCCCCAAGCTTAAACCTTTGCTTGTCCTCAAACAATTCAGTTGATAAACTGAAAGTGATAAAAGAAAAACTTTTACAAACTCTGTTTGCTCTTGTTGTTGTAAATATGTAAAGCCAGCATTGAAGTTTTCAACAAAGATTATGAACTAACCATATTCACAATAACGCATAGGTCTCATATTTACTCATATCAATGGCATAATCATCTAGTGAGCAATAATAATAAATCTCGGATGACAACACTTTCTCAAAACAATCATAATATGATATAACAAGATGGTATCTCGCTAGCCCTTTCTGAGACCGCAAAACATAAATGCAGAGCACCTTTAAAGATCAAGGACTGACTAGACATTGTAATTCATGGTAAAAGAGATCCAGTCAAGTCATACTCAATGTAAACTAACAGTAATGAATGCAAATGACATCGGTGCTCTCCAACTAGTACTTTTTAATAAGAGGAGGATGAGTCAACATAAAAGTAAATAGATAGGCCCTTCGCAGAGGGAAGCAGGGATTTGTAGAGGTGCCAGAGCTCGGTTTTGAAATAGAGGTGAATAATATTTTGAGCAGTATACTTTCATTGTCAACATAACAACCAAGATATGGCGATATCTTCCATGCTACACACATTATAGGCGGTTCCCAAACAGAATGGTAAAGTTTATACACCCCCTACACCAACAAGCATCAATCCATGGCTTGCTTGAAACAATGAGTGCCTCCAACTAACAAGAGTCCTAGGGGGAGTTTTGTTTGCAATTATTTTGATTTAGTTTGCATAAAGCATGGGACTGGGCATCCCGGTGACCAGCCATTTTCTCATGAGTGAGGAGCGGAGTCCACTCCTCTTGAGAATAACCCGCCTAACATGGAAGATATGGACAACCCTAGTTGATACATGAGCTATTCGAGCATACAAAACAGGATATTTATTTGAAGGTTTAGAGTTTGGCACATACAAATTTACTTGGAACGGCAGGTAGATACCGTATATAGGTAGGTATGGTGGACTCATATGGAACAACTTTGGGGTTTATGGAGTTGGATGCACAAGCAGTATTCCCGCTTAGTACAGGTGAAGGCTAGCAAAAGACTGGGAAGCGACCAGCTAGAGAGCGACAACAGTCATGAACATGCATTAAAATTAATCAACACCGAATGCAAGCATGTGTAGGATATAATCCACCATGAACATAAATATCATGAAGGCTATGTTGATTTTGTTTCAACTACATGTGTGAACATGCACCAAGTCAAGTCACTTAAATCATTCAGGGGAGGATACCACCCTATCATACCACATCACAACCATTTTAATAGCATGTTGGCACGCAAGGTAAACCATTATAAGCTCCTAGCTAATTAAGCATGGCACAAGAAACTATGATCTCTAGTTTTCATTGCAAACATGTTTATTCATAATAGGCTGAATCAGGAACGATGAACTAATCAAATTTACAAAAACAAGAGAGCTCGAGTTCATACCAGCTTTCTCATCTCAATCAGTTCATCATATAATCATCATTATTGCCTTTCACTTGCACGACCGAATGATGTGGATAATAATAAGAGTGCACGTGCATTGGACTAAGCTGGAATCTGCAAGCATTCATAAACAGGAGAAGACAAGGCAATATGGGCTCTTTTGTCAGATCAACAATAATGCATATAAGAGCCGCTTCAACAATTTAATTATGGTCTTCTCCTATCGACCCCCAAAGAAAAGAAATAAAACTATTTACACGGGAAAGCTCCCAACAAGCAAAAGAAGAACATGAAATCTTTTTGGGTTTTCTTTTTAATTACTGCTACAAGCATGGAAACTAAACTAATTAAAAGCTACAACTAATTTTTTTGGTTTTTTCTTAAGGTTTATTAAGTACACAAGAAGAAAGCATAAAAAGGAAAATAAACTAGCATGGATGATACAATGAAAAAGTATGAGCACCGACATCTAGCAATGAGTGTGTGAACATGAATGTAATGTCGGTGGGAAATATGTACTCCCCCAAGCTTAGGCTTTTGGCCTAAGTTGGTCTATGGCCACGGCTGGCCTAGCGGATATCCATAATAATAGTCCGGGTCGTACTAAGATGCAGTGGCTATCGCCTCCTGAGCTGCAGCGTGGAGACGAGCGGCCTCTGCCCTCATCTAGTACTCATCTGCCTCCTCTCTAGTAATAACATATCTTCCTTTTGCCTGATAATCAAAGAAGGAAGGAGCAGGGAGAGTAATACGGACATCACGGCGTCTATCAAAGATTAAGCGATACTGGAGAGGTGATTCATTCCTCTCGACAAACTGGTGGTGAACCATAGCCTCATAATCCAAATAAGCAGGAGGCAACTCAATATCATCTTCACGTATGGCTATACCAAGAAAATTAGCTATGCGGGTTGCATAAATTCCACCAAACAAATCTCCATTAAATCTATTAAGATGCAACCTACGTGCAACAATGGCTCCCAAATTATAAGATTTATCTCCTAACACAGCACTCCTAAGAATACTGAGGTCAGGGACACACATGTGACATGCCTCATCTTTACCATCAATGCATCTACCTAAAGAGAGCAAAATAATGTATAGCAGGAAAGTGAATGCTCCCTATGGTAGCTTGCGTTATATCTCTAGATTCCCCCACAGTTATACTAGCAAGAAAATCTCTAAATTCAGATTTGCGAGGTTCCCTGACACTACCGCATTGTGGAAGTTTGCAAGCAGTGGTAAAATACTCTAAGTCCATAGTGTAAGAATTTTCATAAAGATCAAACAGGACAGTTGGAGAATTACGTGAAGATGAAAATTCAAACCTCCTCACAAAGGAACTAGTGAGATAGTGATACTGGCGGCACTTTTCTTCCTCGAAGCTCACAAGATCAGCGTTACGCAAATATGGGTTAAATTCTTCCTTAATTCCCACTCGATCCCAAAAAATTTCGGAAGGCCATTCACAAGGACGCACTGGAGCGTCTCTTGGTAGTTCTTCATCAGCATCACGCATTGCAAGCCTGGGTCCTTGCTTCCTTGAAGAACCACCTTGGTACATTTTCCTAAGCATATTTATTCCTCTGGAAAATTTCTGAAATTTTTAGTAATTTCAAACAAAAGTGAACCAAGTTCAACAAAATTGATAGCAACAACTCCTACAAGTGCCTAGAGCCTATATCATGCATTAGAACTACTTTTGACCATATAAATTTGACATGCAAGCTCAATAACATGGTCACCTAGGCAGCACAAATTTGCAATGAATAAAGAACTAGAACAAAAACTAATTGGACCAATGGAGGAGTCACATACCAAGGAACAATCTCCCCAAGCAGTTTTGTGAGAGGTGCTTTGAGCAAGGAGATCGAAAATGGCAGCAAAATGAGCTTGGACTCAGGTTTGACCTGAATATTCGTGTTTGTGGGAGGAAGAAGGAGTGTGTGGGTGCAGGAATAAGTGGAGGAGGGCCACCATGGTCCCACGAGGCAGGGGGCGCGCCTAGGGGGGTAGGGCGCGCCTTCCACCCTCGTGGCCAGGTGGATGCCCCCCGTGCTGTGTTCTTGGTGCCAAATATTATCAAATATTCCAGAAAAAATCATATTTAAATTTCAGCGCATTTGGAGAACTTTTATTTTCGGGGTATTTTTGTATTGCACGGATAAATCAGATAACATACAGAAAATACTTATTTTTATTTTATTTAATATAAATAACAGAAAGTAGAAAGAGGGTACAGAAGGTTGTGCCTTCTAGTTTCATCCATCTCATGCTCATCAAAAGGAATCCACTAACAAGGTTGATCAAGTCTTGTTAATGAACTCCCGAATAACATGGAACTGGAGAAATTTCGAATAACACTATGTTACCTCAACGGGGATATGCACATCCCCAATAATAAGAATATCATATTTCTTCTTGACAATAGGAAGAGGAAATTCAAAACCTCCAAATATAATCGATGGAATTTTTCCAATAGAGTTGATACTGTGTACTTGAGGTTGTTTCCTCGGAAAGTGTACCGTATGCTCATTACCATTAACATGAAAAGTGACATTGCCTTTAGTGCAATCAATAACAGCCCCTGCAGTATTCAAAAAGGGTCTTCCAAGAATAATAGACATACTATCGTCCTCGGGAATATCAAGAATAACAAAGTCCGTTAAAATAGTAACGTTTGCAACTACAACAGGCACATCCTCAAAAATACCGACAAGTATAGTAGTTGATTTATCAGCCATTTGCAAATATATTTCAGTAGGTGTCAACTTATTCAAATCAAGTCTACGATATAAAGAGAGAGGCATAACACTAACACCGGCTCCAAGATCACATAAAGCAGTTTTAACATAGTTTCTTTTAATGAAGCATGGTATAGTGGGTACTCCTGGATCTCCAAGTTTCTTTGGTATTCCACCCTTAAAAGTATAATTAGCAAGCATGGTGGAAATTTCAGCTTCCGGTATCTTTCTCTTATTTGTAACAATTTCTTTCATGTACTTAGCATAAGGGTTCATTTTAAGCATACCAGTTAACCGCATACGCAAAAATATAGGTCTAATCATTTCAGCAAAGCGCTCAAAATCCTCATCATCCTTTTTCTTGGATGGTTTGGGAGGAAAAGGCAAAACCCGGGGTTCTCTTTCTTTACCATGTTTCCTAGCAACAAAGTCTTTCTTATCATAACGTTGATTCTTTGATTGTGGGTTATCAAGATCAACAACATGTTCAATTTCTATATCATTATCATTGCTAGGTTGAGCATCATCATGAACATTATCATTAACATTATTACTAGTTTCAGGTTCATTACCAGATTGTGTTTCAGCATCAGAAATAGAAATATCATTTGGATTCTCAGGTGTTTCAGCAACAGGTTCACTAGAAGCATGCAAAGTCCTATTATTTTTCTTTTTCTTCCTTTTAGAAGGACTAGGTGCATCTATATTTTTTCTATGAGAATCTTGCTCAATTCTCTTAGGATGGCCTTCAGGATACATAGGTTCCTGAGTCATTTTACCACCTCTAGTCATAACTCTAACAACATTATCATTATCCTTACTATTCAATTCATTGAGTAAATCATTTTGAGCCTTAAGTACTTGTTCTACTTGAGTGGTAACCATAGAAGCATGTTTACTAATAAGTTTAAGTTCACCTTTGACATTAGCCATATAATCACCCAAGTGTTCAAGCATATTTGAATTGTATTTCAATTGTCTACCAAAAAAGCATTGAAGTCTTCTTGCTTAACCATAAATTTATCAAACTCATCTAAGCATGGGCTAGCAAACTTAGTAAATGGGATTTCAGCTTTATCATATCTATAGAGAGAATTTACCTTTACTACCTGTGTCGGGTTATCAAGACCATGAGTTTCTTCAATAGGTGAAGGATTAAGATCATCTGTTTCTTCAACAGGCGGGAAATTAAGACCATGTATTTCTTCAGTAGGAGGTAAATTCTTAACATCTTCAGCTTTAATACCTTTTTATTTTATAGATTTCTTTGCCTCTTGCATATCTTCAAGACTGAGAAATAGAACACCTCTCTTCTTCGGAGTTGGTTTAGGAATACACTTAGGAAGTGTCCAATTATTTTCATTTGTCAACATATTATTCAATAGAATTTCAGCTTCATCCGGTGTTCTTTCCCTAAAAACAGAACCAGCATAACTATCCAGGTAATCTCTGGAAGCATCGGTTACTCCATTATAAAAGATATCAAGTATTTCATTTTTCTTAAGAGGATGATCAGGCAAATCATTAAGTAATTGGAGAAGCCTCCCCCAAGCTTGTGGGAGACTCTCTTCTTCAATTTGCACAAAGTTGTATATATCCCTTAAAGCAGCTTGTTTCCTATGAGTAGGGAAATATTTAGCAGAGAAGTAATAAATCATATCCTGGGGACTACGCACACAACGAGGATCAAGAGAATTAAACCATATCTTAGCATGACCCTTTAATGAGAACGGAAATATTTTAAGGATATAAAAGTAATGAGTTCTCTCATCATTAGTGAACAGGGTGGCTATATCATTTAATTTAGTAAGATGTGCCACAACAGTTTTAGATTCATAGCCATGAAAAGGATCAGATTCAACCCAAGTAATTATATCAGGATCAACCGAGAATTCATAATCCTTATCGGTAACACAGATAGGTGAAGTAGGAAAAGCAGGGTCAGGTTTCATTCTAGCATTAAGAGATTGCTGCTTCCATTTAGCTAATAACCTCTTGAGTTCGTATCTATCTTTGCAAGCTAAAATAGCTAAAGCAGCTTCTTTTTCAAAAACATAACCCTCAGGAATAACAGGTGACTCATATTCATTAGAGGGAGAGTCTTCATCCTCACTTTCATCAATATTATCAGATTCAATATTTTCATTCTCTCTAACCCTAGCAAGTTGTTCATCAAGAAATTCACCAAGTGGCACAGTAGTATCAAGCATACAAGTAGTTTCATCATAAGTATCATGCATAGCAGAAGTGGCATCATCAATAATATGCGACATATCAGAACAAATAGCAGAAGCAGGTTTAGGTGTCGCAAGCTTACTCAAAACAGAAGGTGAATCAAGTACAGAGCTAGATGGCGATTCCTTACCTCCCCTCGTAGTTAAGGGATAAATCTTGGTTTTTGGATCTCTCAAGTTCTTCATAATGATAAGCAGATATAAATCCCAAGTGACTCAAAGAATAGAGCTATGCTCCCCGGCAACGGCGCCAGAAAATAGTCTTGATAACCCACAAGTATAGGGGATCGCAACAGTTTTCGAGGGTAGAGTATTCAACCCAAATTTATTGATTCGACACAAGGGGAGCCAAAGAATATTCTCAAGTATTAGCAGCTGAGTTGTCAATTCAACCACACCTGGAAACTTAATATCTGCATCAAAGTGTTTAGTAGCAAAGTAATATGATAGTAGAGGTAATGGTAGCAAAAGTAATGTTTTTGGTATTTTGTAGTGATGATAGCAATAGCAACGGAAAAGTAAATAAGCGAAGAACAATATATGGAAAGCTCGTAGGCAATGGATCGGTGATAGAGAATTATGCCGGATGCGATTCATCATGTAACAGTCATAACCTAGGGTGACACGGAACTAGCTCCAATTCATCAATGTAATATAGGCATGTATTCTGAATATAGTCATACGTGCTTATGGAAAAGAACTTGCATGACATCTTTTGTCCTACCCTCCCGTGGCAGCGGGGTCCTAGTGGAAACTAAGGGATATTAAGGCCTCCTTTTAGTAGAGTACCGGACTAAAGCATTAACACATAGTGAATACATGAACTCCTCAAACTACGGTCATCACCGGTAAGTATCTCGATTATTGTCACTCCGGGGTTAACGAATCATAACACATAATAGGTGACTATAGACTTGCAAGATAGGATCAAGAACTCTCATATATTGATGAAAACATAATAGGTTCAGATCTGAAATCATGGCACTCGAGCCCTAGTGACAAGCATTAAGCATAGCAAAGTCATAGCAACATCAATCTCAGAACATAGTGGATACTAGGGATCAAACCCTAACAAAACTAACTCGATTACATGATAAATCTCATCCAACCCATCACTGTCCAGCAAGCGTACGATGGAATTACTCACGCACGGCGGTGTGCATCATGAAATTGGTGATGTAGGATGTTTGATGATGACGATGGTGACGGATTCCCCTCTCCAGAGCCCCGAACGGACTCCAGATCAGCCCCCCCGAGAGGTTTTAGGGCTTGGCGGCGGCTTCGTATCGTAAAACGCGATGAATCCTTCTCTCTTATTTTTTTCTCCCCGAAAGCAAATATATAGAGTTGGAGTCGAGGTCGGAGGAGCTCTAGGGGGCCCACGAGGTAGGGGGGCGCGCCCTAGGGGGGCAGGCATGCCCCCACCCTCGTGGCTAGGGTGTGCCCCCTGGTCTTCATGTTTTGCAAGGATTTTTTATTATTTCCGAAAATATGTTCCGTGAAGTTTCAGGTCATTCCGAGAACTTTTGTTTCTGGACATAAATAACACCATGGTAATTCTGCTGAAAACAACGTCAGTCCGGGTTAGTTCCATTCAAATCATGCAAGTTAGAGTCCAAAACAAGCACAAGTGTTTGGGAAAGTAGATACGACGGAGATGTATCAGTTGACACATGCTCCTTTACTCCAACTTCCTGATTTTAATAAGAGTTTTGAGCTTGAATGTGATGCTAGTGGAATTGGATTAGAAGGTGTGTTGTTACAAGATGGCAAACCTGTTGCATACTTTTCTGAAAAATTGAGGGGGCCTAGTCTGAACTATTCTACTTATGATAAAGAATTATATGCTCTTGTTCGGACCTTATAAACATGGCAACATTATTTATGGCCCAAGGAATTTGTTAAACATTCTGATCATGAATCTTTAAAACACATTAAAAGTCAAGCAAAACTTTCCCTTATGTCATTAAACACAAGAAGGGTAAAGAAAATGTTATTGTTGATGCATTGTCTCGTCGTTATACTATGCTTTGACAACTTGACTTTAAAATATTTGGTTTGGAGACCATCGAAGATCAATATGTGCATGATGCTGAATTTAAAGATGTATTGCAGAATTGTAAGGAAGGGAGAACTTGGAACAACTTCATTCTTGATGATGGATTTGTGTTTCGTGCTAACAAGCTATGCAGTCCAGCTAGCTCCGTTCGTCTTTTGTTGTTGCAGGAGGCGCATGGAGGAGGATTAATGGGACACTTTGACGTCAAGAAGACGGAGGATATACTTACTACACATTTCTTTTGGCCAAAGATGAGACGAGATGTTGAGTGTTTTGTTGCTCGCTGCACTACATGTCAAAAAGCTAAGTCACGACTCAATCCTCATGGTTTATATATGCCTTTGCCTGTACTTAGTGTTCCTTGGGAGGATATATCTATGGACTTTGTTTTAGATTTATCTCGAACAAAGAAGGGGAGGGATAGCATATTTGTTGTCGTGGATAGGATCTCGAAAATGGCACACTTTATATCATGTCATAAAAGCGATGATGCTGTTAATGTTGCTGATTTGTTCTTTTGTGAAATTATTTGCTTGCATGGTGTGCCAAATACTATTGTTTCAGATCGTGATACTAAATTTCTTAGCCACTTTTGGAGATGTTTATGGGCTAAGTTGGGGACTAAACTGCTTTTTAGTACTACTTGTCACCCCCAAACTGATGGACAAACTGAAGTAGTCAATAGAACATTGTCTACTATGCTTAGGGCTGTTTTGAAGAATAATAAGAAAATATGGAAGAATGCTTGCCTCATATTGAATTTGCTTATAATCGTTCATTGCATTCTACTTCTACGATGTGCTCTTTTGAAATTGTGTATGGTTTCCTACCTCGTGCACCTATTGATTTTTTGCCTCTTCCATCTTCGGAGAAGGTTAATTTTGATGCTAAAGAACGTGCTGAATTTATTTTAAAAATGCATGAGTTAAGGAAAACATTGAGCGTATGAATGCTAAATATAAACTTGCTGGAGATAAGGGTAGAAAACATGTTGTGTTTGCACCTGGAGATCTTGTTTGGTTACATTTGCGTAAAGATAGATTTCCTAATCTGCGCAAATCAAAGCTAATGCCACGTGCTGATGGTCCTTTTAAGGTTTTAGAGAAAATAAATGATAATGCATATAAACTTGAGCTACCTGCAGATTTTGGGGTTAGTCCCACTTTTAATATTGCAGATTTGAAGCCTTATTTGGGTGAGGAAGATGAGCTTCCGTCGAGGACGACTTCATTTCAAGAAGGGGAGGATGATGAGGACATCAATACCATTGTTACACCCACAGCCCCTACTGTAACATATACTGGACCAATTACTAGAGCTCGCGCACGCCAATTAAATTACCAGGTACTTTCGTTTCTTGGTAATGATTCTAATGTTCATGAGATTATGATGCTGCCTAAATTGGATACATTTGTTTTGCTTTCAAATGAAGGGCCTAGCTTGGAGAAGGATGAACATTGGAGCAAGAACACGCATGAAGTTGATGGCATGCGCAAGGGGATCAAGAACGGAGTTACAAGTGATGATTTCTGGACTTTGAAGCCGCCATAAGGAGTGCATGAAGCCATGGACGAAATTTACAAGATGCCACTTCATAATATTCGTCCATAGGCTATTCTAGGTGCTGCGTCACCTTATTAATGGGCCAGGCCCATGTAATTTCGAAATACTTAAGTATAGGCTATTTTTAGAGTCCGTATGTGTGGGGAAACAAGAGTTAGGGTTGGTTTCGGACCCCACCCTCAAGGGCCACGAAATTCCCCTCTCTTCCTCCATATATACAGCCCTTAGGACGTCGTTTAGACTTTGGGTTTTGTTTAGATTAAAAGTTCGCCATAGCTGCAACTTCGCGTACTTCGTTTGTGTCCAACGACCAGACCAAGACGTCACAGAACCCCACCTTGATCAATAAAGCTTTCATCTTATATTCGCAATATCCAGATTGCAATCTCAATTTCTTGCTTGTTCTTCGTTTGCTCGCAGGAAACAGGCCCTCGTGGTCAGGTTGATCGTGCTCCGGCGTGGTCAATAACCCCTCGGAAGTTGGTTTAGCGATTGCTAAGGCGCGACGTCTCGCACGTTCGTAGTCGGATCGTCAAGGTCGACTCCCACAGAAAACGATAGCCACCATCTCATCGAAACATCGGGACACCTTTGCCTCTATCACTATGGCTCATCTTAGTGGTCGTGTCCTACATTCAGCGTGTGTTCTGATACCATCTTGTAGTGACCCGACCTCAGACGATCAAGTCTGTGTGCTTCAGTGTCATCCCTGGATCGGTAATGCTGACACACACGGTACTCGAAGGATTTATAACAGAGTAGCAATCACACACTTATTACATCGAATGTGTCCAAAAGAGAACTTATTACAATAAATATGGTTTAAGGCCATCTGAATAACATAACAGCGGAAGGCTTGGAAGATAAAGTGAGTCCATCAACTCCAACGGCATAGCTGAGTGCATGACAAATGACCTAGCGCACCTTACTCTTCGTCCGAAAAGTCTGCAACATGATATGTTGCAGCCCAAAATGGGTCAGCACATGGAATATGCTGGCAATATAACACAGTGGAGCAATAAACAGATAAATGCTCTCACTACATGCATATATGGCTGGGGGAGGCTCAAAGGTTATAATGTTTTTGCGAAAAGCCAATTTTTCCCTACAACAAAGGAATGTATTTTATTTAACTATCATGGTAGTTGAAACATCATTGAGAAGGTTCCTCCAACTCAATCCCAATTAAAGTAATCATTAACCCAACAAGTTAATTTAGAGTGATGAAATCAAATCAATAATTCAAGTACCAGATACTCAAGATGTCCATAACCGGGGACACGGCTAACCATGATTAGTTTATACACTCAGCAGAGGTTTGCGCACTTTTCCCCACAAGACTCGATCTCCTCCGTTGGATTTTCTCGCACTACATGGTGTTGGAGAAACGAATGACCGAGACACGGTATTTCTGAAGCATTAACTCTTTACTATGGGTAGACAGTTACACCTACTTTCCCTCTACATCTGCTAGCCTACCACTAAAAGAGGTCACAAAACGTACTCAACTATGCCAGAGCCCATAATGGCTTGTGGCTGCACACGGAAGTTTCTAGCATGAATAATCTTATGATCCCTTTGAGCCTGGGTGGCGGACCGTAGGATGATCACATGGGTACTCCGGGATATCCTAGGAAAACACTGGATTCTTCGGGTGCCCACAAGCAATCCACCCAGATGTGTATTAAAGTTGCCACCTTAAGTTGAACCATTAATTTACAACTCACATATGTCATGGATACACTCAAACCCAAACCACGTCTACGAGCATAGCATGGCAATATAAGCATAACGTAGAAGTAACTCCCAAGGGTTTGATAATAAAACAGGTAATAGGTTCTACTTCATCATCTACTTCCCAAAACCCACATGTTAAGAGATCCTACTCATGCAATGTGTAAGGATTGTAACTAATGCATAAAAACTGGGTAATAAAGGGGTCTGATCAATGTGTTACTTGCCTTGCTGACGATCTGCAAATTCTAGAGACTCGTAGTAGCACACTTCGCACTCCGGGAATTCTATCGCAACAAACAATAGTATACATAAGCACTCAACTAGAATCACGGATAAAACTCGAATAAGAAGATCTAACTAGAAAGTTCAACTGAAGAACTCCGGTTTGCAAAAAGAATCAAATCAAACGGAGCAATGAAACTCAAACCATGAAAGAAACAACATCCGTTTACTAATCTGGACTAAAGTCAAATTTTTCAGTACCAAAATCTTGTTCAAGTTGGTTAAACGGAAAGAGGGCTTCGAGACGAAGGTCTAGGCGCTTGTTTCACCTGATTTGGATAAATGAGCGAAAAGATAAACTAAAACAAAGATCACGGGAGAAATCGCGATCGAAAATAATCTCGGAAAAACCCTGGAAAAATAAAACGAGACGAACAGGCTAACGAACGAACGTTCGCTGTCTGTGGTTAACTGACGAACAGCGTTCGTTAAAACGAACGAACAGACGAACCGTCGCTAAATAACTGAACTAAGAAAAACCGAACCGAACAAAATAAAAAATGCATCTAGGGTTTCTAAAGAAAAACCGATCGGTTTTACCTAAACCGAAAAAAACGGGCGTCGGTTTTCGGCGAGATCCGGCGAACGGCGGCGGCTCCGACGGGCTTGCGCGGGCGGCGCGGCGAGGCGCGAGGTTCGCGGCGGCACGGCTCGGCAGCAGCAGCGGCGGGGTTTGCGGCGGCGGCGGCGAGACTTGGGGGCGGCGGCATTGCGGCGAGGGGCGGTGGCGGCGGCGACTTGGGGGCCAGGGGGTGCGGGTGGCGCTATTTAAGGAGGGGTGGCTCAGCCTCGGGAGGAGTCCCGAGCGGCGACAGTGGCTCACCCGTGTCCCGGTCGGACTCGGGCACGGCGGTGGCGCGGTGCGGGCCGGCCTGGCTCGGCTGGGCCTTCGGCCCAGTCGGGTCTTGACTTTTTTTTAAAACAGATTTTGCCGGAAAAACCTACAAAATAAAATAAAACTCTAAAAATTCCAAAACAAATTTTCACTGTCTAAATAGAATATTTAGAACAAAGTGAACATTTTCTTGGCCTAAAATGCAATTTTGAAAAATGCATATTTTTCTAATTCAAATAAAATAGCAATAAAATCCAAATAAAATTATTTATTTGATTTTAATATATATATTCTCCAATATTTCATTTATTTTGGAGAATTCATATTATCTCCTCTCATATATTTTATTATGAAATATTTTCGGATAGAAAAATAATCAAAACCAAAATGATCCCCGTTTCAATATTTGAGAAAATTCAAATATGAAAATCGTGAAATCCCCAACTCTCTCCATGGGTCCTTGAGTTGCTTAGGATTTTTAGGATCACAAAACAAAATGCAATAAAATATGATATGCATGAATGATCTATGTATAACATTCCAAATTGAAATTTTGGGATGTTACACTCATACAAGTTGCACAAAGGATAGGTAGGATCATGAGGCAAATTTTACTTAGCAAGATTATCGGTAGTGTGACACTTCCGTTGGATGGGCTAATGCATATAATGCATGTGTGCCACCTTCCACATCTTCATAAATAGTATGCGTCGAATGTTCGTTGGTACATAAGCAGGCGGTTCTTGGTACGGATCAATTTGGACTCACATGTGATGGTCGGATCATCCTTGTTGGTGCTTCTTCTTGAGTTGCATCATTGGTATTGACGGTTGGGTGATCAAATCATTCTAGCTTGAAAATGTACAATGGTGAATGAGTGACAGTTCTTCCCTCAAACTAGCATAAGGATTCTAAGCTTGCTGAATAGGATTGATTCTTTATCCACTTCCACTTGATAGCATCGTACGCTTGGTTTAAGGTGATTACTTGACTCGTGTGCCACGGATCAATGAATTCTTCAAGCACTAACTTACTTGGGTTGTTCCTAATGATGCCAATCCATCTATGGTTATGCAGGCTCTGACACACTATAATCTTACAATGTGTGCTTTGCTTGAATAGGTTTGGGAAAAGCATCATTGGCGTGTTGCCCTGCAACCAATGATCATGCCAAAAGGATGTGCACTTGCCATCACCAAGGTGAAAAATAGTGGAAGCCTTAAATAGCGCGCACACATCATTATCAAGAGGAAGAGGCAAACCCTCCCACGGCTTATCAAGCTCAGTGCAACATGATAAGGACATCAATACCATTGTTACACCCACAGCCCCTGCTGCTATACATACTGGACCAATTACTAGAGCTCGCGCACGCCAAATCAAATTATCAGGTACTTTCGTTTCTTGGTAATGATTATAATGTTCATGAGAATATTATGCTGCCTAAATTGGATACATTTGTTTTGCTTGCAAATCAAGGGCCTGGCATGGATAAGATGGATGAACACTGGAGCAAGACCAAGCATGGAGATGATGGCATGCGCAAGGGGATCAAGAGTGGAGTTACAAGTGATGATTTCAGGACTTTGAAGCCACCATAAGGAGTGCATGAAGCCTTGGACGAAATATACAAGATGCCACTTCATAAATTTCGTCCAGAGGCTATTCTAGGTCCTGTGTCACCTTATTATTGGGCCAGGCCCATGTATTTTCGAAATACTTAAGTATAGGCTATTTTTAGAGTCCGTATGTGTGGGGAAACAAGAGTTAGGGTTGGTTTTGGACCCCTCCTCCAAGGGCCACGAACCCCCCCCCCTCTTCCTCCATATATACAGCCCTTGGGGCGTTGTTTAGACTTCGGGTTCTGTTTAGATTAAAGTTCGCCATAGCTGCAACTTCGCGTACTTCGTTTGTGTTCAACGACCAGACAAAGGCGTCACAGAACCCCACCTTGATCAATAAATCTTTCCTCTTATATTCGCAATATCCATATTGCAATTTTAGTTTCTTGCTTGTTCTTCGTTTGCCTGCAGGAAAACAAACATTCGTGGTTAGGTTGATTGTGCTCCGCCGTGGTCAATAACCTCTCGGAGTTGGTTTAGCGATTGCTAAGGCGCGACGTGAAGGAAATATGCCCTAGAGGCAATAATAAAGTTATTATTTATTTCCTCATTTCATGATAAATGTTTATTATTCATGCTAGAATTGTATTAACCGGAAACATAATACTTGTGTGAATACATAGACAAACAGAGTGTCACTAGTATGCCTCTACTTGACTAGCTCGTTAATCAAAGATGGTTATGTTTCCTAACCATAGACATGAGTTTTCATTGGATAAACAGGATCCCATCATTAGGAGAATGATGTGATTGACTTGACCCATTCCGTTAGCTTAGCACTTGATCGTTTTAGTTTACTACTATTGCTTTCTTCATGACTTATACATGTTCCTATAACTATGAGATTATGCAACTCCCGATTGCCGGAGGAACACTTTATGTGCTACCAAACATCACAACGTAACTGGGTGATTATAAAAGTGCTCTACAGGTGTCTCCGATGGTACTTGTTGAGTTGGCATAAATCAAGATTAGGATTTGTCACTCTGATTGTCGGAGAGGAATCTCTGCGCCCTCTCGGTAATGCACATCACTATAAGCCTTGCAAGCAATGCAACTAATAAGTTAGTTGCGGGATAGTGCATTACGGAACGAGTAAAGAGACTTGCCGGTAACGAGATTGAACTAGGTATTGAGATACCGACAATCGAATCTCGGGCAAGTAACATACCGATGACAAAGGGAACAACATATGTTGTTATGCGGTTTGACCGATAAAGATCTTCGTAGAATATGTATGAGCCAATATGAACATCCAGGTTCCGCTATTGGTTATTGACCGTAGACGTATCTCGGTCATGTCTACATAGTTCTCGAACCCGTAGGGTCCGCACGCTTAACGTTCAGTGACGATCGGTATTATGAGTTTATGTGATTTGATGTACCGAAGGTAGTTCAGAGTCCCGGATGACATCGGGGACATGACGAGGAGTCTAGAAATGGTCGAGACGTAAAGATCGATATATGGGACAATGCTACCTCTTGAGCACTGCGTTGGTTTTTCCTTGAAGAGGAAAGGGTGATGTAGTAAAGTAGTGTAAGTATTTCCTTCAGTTTTTGAGAACCAAGGTATCAATCCAGTAGGAGGCTACGCGCGAGTCCCTCGCACCTGCACAAAACAAATAAATCCTCGCAACCAACGCAAATAGGGGTTGTCAATCCCTATAGGGCCACTTACGAGAGTGAGATCTGATAGATATGATAAGATAATATTTTTGGTATTTTTATGATAAAGAGAAATAAAGATGCAAAGTAAAATAAACGGCAATAGAAATAGCTAAGTGTTGGCAGATTAATATGATGGAAGATAGACCTGGGGACCATAGGTTTCACTAGTGGCTTCTCTCAAGAGCATAAGTATTACGGTGGGTAAACGAATTACTGTCGAGCAATTGATAGAATTGAGCATAGTTATGAGAATATCTAGGTATGATCATGTATATAGGCATCACGCCCGTGACAAGTAGACTGAAACGATTCTGCATCTACTACTATTACTCCACACATCGACCGCTATCCAGCATGCATCTAGAGTATTAAGTTCATAAGAACAGAGTAATGCTTTAAGTAAGATGACATGATGTAGAGGGATAAACTCATGCAATATGATATAAACCCCATCTTTTTATCCTCGATTGCAACAATACAATACGTGCCTTGTTGCCCCTGCTGTCACTGGGAAAGGAGACCGCAAGATTGAACCCAAAGCTAAGCACTTCTCCTATTGCAAGAAAGATCAATCTAGTAGGCCAAACTAAACTGATAATTCGAAGAGCCTTGCAAATATAACCAATCATACATAAAAGAATTCAGAGGAGATTCAAATATTGTTCATAGATAAACTTGATCATAAACCCACAATTCATCGGATCTCGACAAACACACCGCAAAAGAAGATTACATCGAATAGATCTCCAAGAAGATCGAGGAGAACTTTGTATTGAGATTCAATGAGAGAGAAAGAAGCCATCTAGCTACTAGCTATGGACCCGAAGGTCTGAAGTAAACTACTCACACATCACCGGAGAGGCCATGGAGTTGATGTAGAGGCCCTCTGTGATCAATGCCCAAGATGTGATCTCTCGTGTACAGAAGGTTGCGGCGGTGGAATTAGGTTTTCGTGGTGCTCCTGGATGTTTGTGGGGTGCGTGGACTTATATAGGAGGAAGAAGTAGGTCGGTGGAGCAACGAGGGGCCCACGAGGGTGGAGGGCGTGCCCAGGGGGGTAGGCGCGCCCTCCTGCCTCGTGGCCTCCTCGATTATTTCTTGACGCCCACTCCAAGTCTCGTGGATCACGTTTGTTGAGAAAATCATGTTCCCGAAGGTTTCATTCCGTTTGGACTTCGTTTGATATTCCTTTTCTCCGAAACACTGAAATAGGCAAAAAAAAACATCAATTTGGGCTGGGCCTCCGGTTAATAGGTTAGTCCCAAAAATAATATAAAAGTGTATAATAAAGTCCATTAAACATCCAAAACAGAATATAATATAGCATGGAACAATCAAAAATTATAGATACATTGGAGACGTATCAAGCATCCCCAAGCTTAATTCATGCTCGTCCTCGAGTAGGTAAATGATAAAAACAGAATTTTTGAAGTGGAATGCTACTTAGCATAATTTTCAATTTAATTCTCTTATTTGTGGTATGAATATTCACATCCGAAAGATTCAAGACAAAAGTTTAATATTGACATAAAAATAATAATACTTCAAGCATACTAACTAAGCAATTATGTCTTCTCAAAATAACCTGGCCAAAGAAAGTTATCCCTACAAAATCATATAGTCTGGCTATGCTCTATCTCCATCACATAAAATATTTAAATCATGCACAACCCTGATGACAAGCCAAGCAATTGTTCCATACTTTTGATGTTTTCAAACTTCTTCAATCTTCACGCAATACATGAGCGTGAGCCATGGACATGGCACTATATGTGCAATAGAATGGTGGTTGTGGAGAAGATAGTATCCCATCAACCAGGCGTATCAACAGGCTATGGAGATGCCCATCAATAGATATCAATGTGAGTGAGTAGGGATTGCCATGCAACAGATGCACTAGAGCTATAAGTGTATGAAAGCTTAACAAAAGAACTAAGTGGGTGTGCATCCAACTTGCTTGCTCATGAAGACCTAGGGCAATTTTGAGGAAGCCCATCATTGGAATATACAAGCCAAGTTCTATAATGTAAAATTCCCACTAGTATATAAAAGTGATAACATAGGAGACTCTCTATAATGAAGATCATGGTGCTACTTTGAAGCACAAGTGCGGAAAAAGGATAGTAACATTGTCCCTTCTCTCTTTTTCTCTCAATTTTTTTATTTGGGCCTTCTTTTTTTGGCCTCTTTTCTCTTTTTTCCTTTTTTTATTTTTTGTCCGGAGTCTCATCCCGACATGTGGGGGAATCATAGTCTCCATCATCCTTTCCTCACTAGGACAATGTTGATGATCATCACACTTTAATTTACTTACAACTCAAGAATTACAACTCAATACTTAGAACAAAATATGACTCTATGTGAATGCCTCCGGCGGTGTACCGGGATGTGCAATGATGCATGAGTGACATGTATGAAGAATTATGAACAGTGGCTTTGCCACAAATACGATGTCAACTACATGATCATGCAAGCAATATGACAATGATGAAGCGTGTCATAATAACGGAACGGTGGAAAGTTGCATGGCAATATATCTCGGAATGGCTATGGAAATGCCATAATAGGTAGGTATGGTGGCTGTTTTGAGGAAGGTATATGGTGGGTTTATGGTACCGGCGAAAGTTGCGCGACACTAGAGAGGCTAGCAATGGTGGAAGGATGAGAGTGGTTATAATCCATGGACTCAACATTAGTCATAAAGAACTCATATACTTGTTGCAAAAATCTACAAGTTATCAAAGCAAAGTATTACGTGCATGCTCCTATGGGGGATAGATCGGTAGGAAAAGACCATCGCTCGTCCCCGACCGCCACTCATAAGGAAGACAATCAATAAATAAATCATGCTCCGACTTCATCACATAATGGTTCACCATACGTGCATGCTACGGGAATCACAAACTTTAACACAAGTATTTATCAAATTCATAGCCAATCAACTAGCATGACCCTAATATCACCATCTTCATATCTCAAAACAATTATCAAGCATCAAACTTCTCATAGTATTCAACACACTCATAAGAAAAAAAATACTAATATTGGATGCCTATCACTTTAGGACTAATTTTTATGATCAAAGAAAATTACCATGCTGTTTTGTAGGACTCTCAAAATAATATAAGTGAAGCATGAGAGAACAATATTTTCTATAAAACAAATCCACCACCGTGCTCTTAAAACATATAAGTGAAGCACTAGAGCAAAAACTATATAGCTCAAAAGATATAAGTGAAGCACATAGAGTATTCTAATAAATTCCGAATCATGTGTGTTTCTCTCCAAAGGTATGTACAGCAAGGATTATTGTGGTAAACTAAAAAGCAAAGACTCAAATCATTCAAGATGCTCCAAGTAAAACACATATCATGTGGTGAATAAAAATATAGCTCCAAGTAAAGTTACCGATGGACGAAGACGAAAGAGGGGTGCTACCTCTTGAGCACTGCGTTGGTTTTCCCCGAAGAGGAAGGGACGATGCAGCAAAGTAGCGTAAGTATTTCCCTCAGTTTTTGAGAACCAAGGTATCAATCCAGTAGGTGGCTACGCGCGAGTCCCTCGCACCTGCACAAAACAAATAAATCCTCGCAACCAACGCAAATAGGGGTTGTCAATCCCTATAGGGCCACTTACGAGAGTGAGATCTGATAGATATGATAAGATAATATTTTTGGTATTTTTATGATAAAGATGCAAAGTAAAATAAAGGCAAAGTAAATAGCAAAGGAAATAACTAAGTAGTAGGAGATTAATATGATGAAGATAGAACCGGGGGCCATAGGTTTCACTAGTGGCTTCTCTCAAGAGCATAAGTATTCTACGGTGGGTGAACAAATTACTGTTGAGCAATTGACAGAATTGGGCATAGTTATGAGAATATCTAGGTATGATCATGTATATAGGCATCACGTCCGAGACAAGTAGACCGACTCCTGCCTGCATCTACTACTATTACTCCACTCATCGACCGCTATGCAGCATGCATCTAGAGTATTAAGTTAAAAACAGAGTAACGCCTTAAGCAAGATGACATGATGTAGAGGGATAGACTCATGCAGTATGAAGAAAACCCCATCTTTTTATCCTCGATGGCAACAATACAATACGTGCCTTGCTGCCCTTACTGTCACCGGGAAAGGACACCGCAAGATTGAACCCAAAGCTAAGCACTTCTCCCATTGCAAGAAAGATCAATCTAGTAGGCTAAACCAAACTGATAATTCGAAGAGACTTGCAAAGATAACCAATCATACATAAAAGAATTCAGAGAAGATTCAAATATTATTCATAGATAGACTTGATCATAAACCCATAATTCATCGGTCTCAACAAACACACCGCAAAAAGAAGATTACATCGAATAGATCTCCACAAGAGAGGGGGAGAACATTGTATTGAGATCCAAAAAGAGAGAATAAGCCATCTAGCTACTAACTATGGACCCATAGGTCTGAGGTAAACTACTCACACTTCATCGGAGAGGCTATGGTGTTGATGTAGAAGCCCTCCGTGATCAATGCCCCCTCCGGCGGAGCTCCGGAACAGGCCCTGATGTAAGGTAGAACCCTAGTGGCACGATCTTTCACAAAAGGAGCGGATCCCGCGAAGAACATGATGAGGGAAACGAGGGGAAAATCACGAGGGGGACACAAGAGAACACTCAAACCAACAAGTATGATCACACATGTGCTAGATCCTCGAAACACAAAGAGAGATACAAGATCCAAAGTCAACAACGGACGATACAAGAGGTAACCGGTTCTTCTCCGTGAGGAAGTCTTGAATCCACAAGGGGATCTTTCCGTGAGGGGTCTTGAATCCAAGGTGGATCTTCTCCGTAGAGGGGCCGCGGTCTCTCTCGTGGAGTAGATCCGATATGGATGAGCGAAGCTCTATCTCTCAAATGAGCTATCACAACGCTAACCCTAAAAAGTAGGTGGAGAGGGAGTATATATAGTCTAACGGGCAAAGGGGTACATGGGCCTTGGCCCAGATGCACTGCACGCAGGCAGGGGAGGCCGGATGTTTGGGCGACGGGCCGGATGTCCAGGCGTTCGCGGACGGCTGGATGTCCGGGCTGGCGGGGGTGGTCTTGTTGCTCTCGGGGTCGGCGGTGTCCGGATTTCTGGGACCTGGGCCGGATGTTCGGCGGCTCGTGAAGGGCCAGATGTCCGGCTGCTGTAGCAGTAGACTCTTCTTCCTTCTCCTTCCTTCGCTCCCACGCACGCTTGGCCTCCTTGGGCTCTCCTTGGACTCCTCGGGTGTACCTGAGTATGCACAAGGTCCGTGCTTGAAATAGCATCCATGTCTTACATGCGGAAAGGGAAGATTCGGGAAGGAGCGAGTTCACCTTAGGCCCAAAGGCATATGCTTGAGTGTACATGGGGATGATCGTAGGATGCTCCGCATCATCTCCCCTCCCTTGGGAAAGATCCAACCTCGGATCGTGATCCTCATCACCATGGAAGCGGTTGTCATGGACGGACTTGTAGTTGGACAAAGTGGAAGACATGGCGCAATCCAATTACTCCAAGGTGTCTCTGGAGTGGTACACATGCAAAAAGAGCAAACACAAACGACACTCGGAAATACAATGGTTAGCGCACACAAAGTGTCCATCATGTAAGAATGAGTCTGTGCGACAAGATTGAGCATCGCAAGGTGCATGAAGCTTATCCAAAAGATATGGAATGGTATGCAAAGCATTCATGGGAGCAAAAACATTCATTATGCACACAGATGTGTTGTGAATATGATCAATGCAACCACGGTGCAAAATGATGTCATAGTGAGACGATTTATCAATAGCATGAATATGGTAATGGATGCTCAATGTGATGTGATCATGCAATTGATGGTAGGCAATAAGATCATGATGTATGAATATGCCATCAAGGTATATCACAACAAATTTGCTATTGAAATGCACAAGCTCATATATCATGGATGACATGGGAATACAAGATGCAACAAGGCAATCATGATGTGAGTCAATCCATGCATAAGATGCAAATTTGTCATGTGTATGATATGTCCATCGAGCATGACATGTGTGAACACAATCAACAAATATGGAGGTGTTGGTATACCAATGCTCGATGTTATGGCATGAGTGGAGGTTCGAAGGTGCATCCAATAAGTCAGAGCGCTCCTCAACTTGAAGGTTCATGGGTTCCATCTCCAATGTCGGTCCTCCATCCAATAGATGTAACATGTAGACAAGAAGAAGGAAACAACAATGAAAGAGTGACCCATCCAATATGCATATTTGAGGATGGCTCAAAGGGAAGGAGTTCACCTTTAGGAGATTCTCGCAAATGTTGGTGTTGCACATCGTGTATGCCTTCACATGACCAAATTGTGTCATGACGGTATCGCCTTGTGAATCCTTCAACATGAAAGAACATGATAAACACTCGGAAAAACAAATGAGGTTAGCGGAAAACCTATCATTCATGCGGTAAAATACCCAACAAGTGGATGCATATTGCTCATCATAAGAAAGTACAAGGGAGCATTTCATAGTATGGAGGCATATGATGATGCAAGAACAACAAAACACAATAGGCTCAATCAAGCAAGCATGCATCACAAGTAAAGTGTCCAAGTCTCCACGATCAATAAGCATAGATGCAACAATTGGAGGCAAGCGACAATGAACAAAATATATCATGTGAGAGGCATGAACATATACGTCATCAACCCAAGAAAGCAAGGAAGAATGGAACATGGGTGATGTGACAAAGCAAGCAATCATGTGAATCAAGGCAAGCAAGCTAGTATTGCGAAGATGCAACATACTAGAAAGAACCATGTCAAGTATGTCATGTGTGCAAATGATGGGCATGAATAATGCACAAGACATATCACAAGCATGAAAGGAGGATATGAGCAAAATAGCATCAATAGCATGAGGCACATGATAAACATGGCAAAAGCAACAAGGATCTCCACCAAGCATGCAATTACACATAGGAGTAGCATAATGGTGAATCATGGGTAGATGCACGCAAGGGTCACAATTTCATGGCAAAGGCAGAGAAGTAAGCATAGCATGCAAAGTGAACACGGTAAAATGAGCATGAAGCGACAAGCGGTATATAGCCCATAGCCGTGTGAGAGCCAAGTGAGAGAGATGCGCGTAGTCGTCGCGCGAAGAGAGCGGTGAGAAGGATAGTTCACGGGATCCCAAGTCATCTTGGCTCTCAAGAGCTCGTTTCGTCAACTCTTGGGATTGAGAGGTTGACGATTGTGCATGATTACCTACACAAAGCAAAGACAAAGTAAAAATTGTGTGCGTGGTAGATGTACACATCATCCATCGTGATGCGCACGTGCTTGTGTTGGTTAGCACAAAATATCCAATGCTCAAATAAATGTGATGCATGATAGAGAAACATGTCATCCATCATGATAGGTTTGTTGTTATGTATAGCATAATGGAGACTCAAATTGTGCAATGCATCATGAGAAATATGTAGAGCATTGTTTTTCATGGAATGCATATGGTGCAAGCAATTATGGGAATCATGCAAAGTATGGAATGCATCAAAATCTCCTAATATGTATGAGGAAGCTATGGGGGTCTCCTCATGAGCATTAATGGAAACATCACACAGAGAAGATTGACAACATCCCAAACAATGCATATTTGGAACAATGTGATCATGGCATAGTAGATGAATTGCGCAAATCATGTAAAGGAAGCATAGCAATATCATCGCAAGAGAAACAAAAGCCAATGACCATCATCTCGTCATCTATGCCATAAATGCAAATGGGATTTATGGTAATGGGGCATGCATAGTCACTATGTTGAGATTGAAATGATGCAATATGGGATATCTCACTCATAGCATATGACAAGGTTAATGGATTGTCAAACATGATGTGACCAAAAGAATTTTCACATGATATCCTATGGAGCATAGCATCACAACTAGGCAACTCGACATGCTCGTCATCATATTCATCATAAATAGGTAAGTCATGACATGAAGAAGTCGCACTAGCATGAAGCATGGGTATATGTGTGTCAACATCATGCAAGAAATCATTCGTAAAATAGTCCACTAGTGGGACAAGAGAAGCACCATCACCTATGTTACCTTTGGAGCATCGCTCATGTGTTGTAGGTGAGGTGTCGAAGACCAAGTCTTGGTCATCTTCATCTTGATGGAACCATGTGGGGGTGCATCTTCTTCCACCATGGCCATCGTCGTCTCCATTGGAGGTATGGACTCGTCGAGGATAGGCGTGTCGTCATGTAGGAGACCTAGCACCAAAGAAGAAAACACACTCGGAGTAGAGGTTAGGTCGTTAGAAATCAAAGTGGCCTCACATGCCGTCTCAACTACCTCACTCACTAAGTGTTGTGGCTCACTCACTCCCTCTTGGATGCTCTCACTCATATGGTTGGTGGAGTCACTCAAATGGCGCTCAACCTCACATAGGATGTGTGGCATGCTCTCAAGTGTGGGGCTAGTGGTGGTTACACTCATCCTCTCATAGGAAATGCACTCAATGTCACATATGGTGGAGTCACTCATGTGGTGGTGGCTCTCCTCACATGGGAATTGGGGCATCTCTTCATATGTGGGTGTCGGAGAGATGTAGGTGCAAATGTCTCCATGCTTAATCATGTCGTGGTCGTAGCCGTGGATGAAGGCCGAAGATGGCACATCATCACTCTCCTTCAAGACCAAAGATAAGGTCTCATGTGCGGTCTCATAGCTTGACTCAGAGTATGAGTCCAATATGGGCACCGTCTTCATGTTGTTGAAGAGGTTCGTGCTCGTCGCCGTGGTCAAGGGGATGGCCCTAGATCGACCTTCTTGTCGTTGTCTTGTTGTAGGAGGCCCATATGATGTGGCACCTCGTAGCTCGTCTCCATGATCGAAGGGAATTTCCCATGCTCGGCCATCTTCCTTGAGGGGCTTCTGAAGATAGAAGTGTCGCCCTCGCTCGTAGGTGGTCGCCTTGGACTTGATGAAGTCGTTGTAGGCGTACTTGTGGGAAGTAGGCGAAGATGTCGTATGTCCAAAGGCGAAGATGCCTCGATAGCACTTGGCGAAGATGCCAAAGTGGTGGTGGTAGTAGTCGTAGCGCCGTCTTGGTGGTGCTTGTCTCGCGGTCTTCTCTTTTGCTCTTGAAGCTTGGACTTGGCGTGAAGTAGGGCTTGTTGGGAATTGTGCATTTGCGCTTGGTGAGCATCGTCATGATGATGTTGGCGTTGTCGCACTTGAGCTCGTCGTAGATGTTGTTCATCATCGTCATGCACATGTTTCTTGGAGGTGACTTGCCCTTCATGACGAGGTGGGTCACGAACGTGATGGTGGTCGCCATGGAGATGTGGACGTGGACGACTTGCGCTTGCATCCTTTTTACGCTCCGAAGACTTGTGACTTGAATGTTGCCGCCTTAAGGATGATGAAGGGGAAGAACGGTTGATCAACAAGGTCTGAATCTCCTCCATCCTTGCATCTTGCTCCTCCTTTTGTGTGGAAAGCTTGTTGTCGATGTAGTCCCTTTTCCTTGCTTCGGAGTGACGAATGTCGATGGAGAGGTTCTTGATGCACTCTCGTAATCTTGATTGTGCGCCTTGCATTTGGTCATTGTAGATCGAAGATTGACGCTTTGGTGATGTAGTTGTTCATGCCGTCGTTGTTGTGGAAGACTGGAGATGAAATGCATTGCCTATCCATCACTCCAAGAGAAAAATGTGAGTGGTAGAAAGAGAAAAACGAATACCAAATGTACCTTGACCGAAGTTGAAAGTGGATCAATGATCACTCCAATGTGGACAAGGAAATAGCACAATTGGTACCAATTCTTGTCGATTTCTCACACCTACACAAGTAAGGCTTATGGTGGAGCTCGGTGAGGATAGTGGCACAAAATATTTGATGCAAAATGTTAGCAAGAGTCAATAATGTTGAAAGAGATTCACAAATTCGCAAGTGTAACAAGTAGACCAATAGCAATGAATGGCACACGGAAACACACACACGGATAGATAAATGGGGTCGTGCAACCAAGGAATGAGCTCAAAATGTGGAATCCACGAAAAACGCTCGTGTTGCACAACTCAAGAGAGACGCTAGCATGATTGCTCAATAGGCGGATCCGACACTTGTGCACAACCTATAAGATGCAAAATGTATGAACTTCTATCCCAAGTATACTATGTATATGATGTTCCGGTGGTATGGTCCAAGATGATCGGATATGACAATGTGGTATGATGCTATGGCACTTGCTTACAAGCTCTTTGTTCACTCTTTTTCTTTGCTTAAAAGCTTATTCTTTCTTTGTTTTTTTTGTATGGCCACTTTTGCACAATGCACAACCCAAGATAACAATTGTGTATATGCGGGAACAAACTTGAGGCACAAGGGATGATATGATACCGATATGATATGGTATGTATGCAATGTATGGTGTAGATCACTAATGTGCACAAGTAACGTTGCCGGCAATACTCAAATGGCTAGTCTCGATAGGCAAGTAGCGCAAAATGGGCTAGGGGTTAACAATGCAATGGCAAGGGAATGTACAATGGAGGGATACCATGATACCAAGATGATATAGAGGTTACCGTCCTTGGCGATGATGAGTGGCGGTGATCTTGATGGAGATATCAAGATGACGGGGACTCGTCCCTAAGTAGCCGAAACACCTTAGGAAACAGAAAAACCGCGAACTCAAAATCTCAAATGTCAAATGGTGGTAGCGGGAATGCGGTGGTGGTTGGTGGAAGCTCAATGGAATTGCGGAATGGCAATGATGGGTTATACGAGTAGCAATGCAGAAGTGAAGGGTAAGGTGGTGGACTATACACGATGTCGGAGTTGGAAGCACGGTCCCTAAGTAGCCGAAACACCTTAGGAGACACAACTCACAACACAAACAAAATTGGGTTAAGTCGGGGTGGCGGAGGTGTATAGTGGTCAAGCCTATGCGTTAGTGGTGGTGGTGGTTGATGAAGAAGCAACCGTCCCTAAGTAGCCTAGACACCTTAGGAGACTCAAATCACTCCTCAAGCAACAACTACTGCGATGGGGAGCAAAATTGGTTAGGTTGCGGAAGTCGGTGGTGGTTATGCGGAGGTTGTGGTGGAAGCCCTAGGCAAAGATGCCAAAGTTCCAAAAATTTTATGGAGTCAAATGATGTGGTAGTATTTTTGTGGGATGGGGGATGTCAAGAGATTTTCAACAAGCTAAAGAACGTCAAAAACGGACTCCGGATGAATTAGTTATGGACAAAACGGTGAAACGGGGGAAGCTGAAATCCCAGCGGCCGGATGTCCGGGGTGGAGCCCGGATTTCCGGGGCTGTCTGTCCAGAACTGAGAAGATTTGGAGCTCCAGGAGCCGGATGTCCGGCCCGATGGCCCGGATGTCCGGCCCGATGAATCCAGATCTCGTTTGGGGCGGACATTTTCGAATTGGGGCGGAAATGGATGATTCCAAAGGCAAAATTGGAGAGATTTCGTGGATGAAAAGTGGGGATATGCTAGATCCACTCGAAACCAAGCAAATCCATGGATCAAATTCAACAAAACTTCGTCAAACCAACAAATCACAAAAAAAATTGGGGGCTATTTTTGGTGGGGATTTTTGAAATTGGGGAAGAACACAAAAAAATTAGGCTAGAAAACAAGGGGGGAGGCTCCGAAATCGTGATCAACATGGCTCATGATACCAAGATGATATCATGAGACAAACTGGCTCTGATACCAAGATGATGTAGGGTAGAACCCTAGTGGCCCGATCTTTCACGAAAGAACACGAGGAGAGAAACGAGGGGAAAATCACGAGGGGGACACAAGAGAACACTCAAACCAACAAGTATGATCACACATGTGCTAGATCCTCGAAACACAAAGAGAGATACAAGATCCAAAGTCAACAAGGATGATACAAGAGGTAACCGGTTCTTCTTCGTTAGGAGGTCTTGAATCCACAAGGGGATCTTCCCATGAGGGGTCTTGAATCCAAGGTGGATCTTCTCCGTAGAGGGGCCGCGGTCTCTCTCGTGGAGTAGATCTGATATGGATGAGCGAAGCTCTATCTCTCAAATGAGCTATCACAATGCTAACCCTAAAATGTAGGTGGAGGGGGAGTATATATATAGTCTAAGGGGTGAAGGGGTACATGGGCCTTGGCCCAGATGCACTACACGCAGGTAGGGGAGGCCGGATGTCCAGGCGACGGGCCGGATGTCCGGGCGTTCGCGGAGGGTCGGATGTCCGGGCTGGAGGGGCCGGATGTCCGGGCTGGCGGGGGTGGTCTTGTTGCTCTCGGGTTCGGCAGTGTCCGGATTTCTGGGACCTGCGCCGGATGTCCGGCGGCTCATGAAGGGCCGGATGTCCGGCTGCTGTAGCAGCAGACTCTTCTTCCTTCTCCTTCCTTCGCTCCCGCGCACGCTTGGCCTTGGTCCTTGGGCTCTCCTTGGACTCCTCGGGTGTACCTGAGTATGCACAAGGTCCGCTCTTGAAATAGCATCCATGTCTTACATGCGGAAAGGGAAGATTCGGGAAGGAGCGAGTTCACCTTAGGCCCAAAGGCGTATGCTTGAGTGTACATGAGGATGATCGTAAGATGCTCCGCATCAGGCCCCAAGATGGGATCTCGTGGATACATAAAGTTACGGCGGTGGAATTAGAGTTTTGGCTCTGTATTTGATCGTTTGGGGGTACGTAGGTATATATAGGAGGAAGGAGTACGTCGGTGGAGCAACAGGGTGCCCACGAGGGTGGAGGGCGCGCCTGGTGGGGGTGGGCGCGCCCCCCTACCTCGTGCCCTCCTGTTTTCTTTCTTGACGTAGGGTCCAAGTCTCCCGGATCATAATCTTCCTAAAAATCATGTTCCCGAAGGTTTCATTCCATTTGGACTCCGTTTGATATTCCTTTTCTTCGAAACTCTAAAACAGGCAAATAATAGCAATTCTGGGTTGGGCCTCCAGTTAATAGGTGATTCCCAAAAATAATATAAAAGTGGATAATAAAGCCCAATAATGTCCAAAACAGTAGATAATATAGCATGGAGCAATCAAAGATTATAGATACGTTGGAGACATATCAAGCATCCCCAAGCTTAATTCCTACTCGTCCTCGAGTAGGTAAATGATAAAAACAGAATTTTTGATGCGGAGTGCTACTTGGCATAATTTTAATGTAATTCTTCTTAATTGTGGTATGAATGTTCAGATCCGAGAGATTCAAGACAAAAGTTCATATTGACATAAAAATAATAATACTTCAAGCATACTAACAAAGTCATTATGTCTTCTCAAAATAACATGGCTAAAGAAAGTTATCCCTACAAAATCATATAGTCTGGCTATGCTCTATCTTCACCACACAAAATATTTAAATCATGCACAACCCCGATGACAAGCCAAGCAATTGTTTCATACTTTTGACATTCTCAAAACCTTTTCAATTTTCACGCAATACATGAGCGTGAGCCATGCATATAGCACTATAGGTGGAATAGAATGGTGGTTGTGGAGAAGACAAAAAGGGAGAAGATAGTCTCACATCAACTAGGCGTATTAACGGGCTATGGAGATGCCCATCAGTAGATATCAATGTGAGTGAGTAGGGATTGCCATGCAACGGATGCACTAGATCTATAAGTATATGAAAGCTCAAAAAGAAACTAAGTGGGCGTGCATCCAACTTGCTTGCTCATGAAGACCTAGGGCGATTTGAGGAAGCCCATCATTGGAATATACAAGCCAAGTTTTATAATGAAAGATTCCCACTAGTATATGAAAGTGATAACATGAGAGACTCTCTACTATGAAGATCATGGTGCTACTTTGAAGCACAAGTGTGGTAAAAGGGTAGTAGCATTGTCCCTTCTCTCTTTTTCTCTCATTTTTTTATTTGGCCTTTTCTCTTTTTTATGGCCTCTTTTCTTTCTCCTTTTTTTATTTGGGCTTCTTTGGCCTCTTTTATTTATTTTTCGTCCGGAGTCTCATCCCGACTTGTGGGGGAATCATAGTCTCCATCATCCTTTCCTCACTGGGACAATGCTCTAATAATGATGATCATCACACTTTTATTTTTCTTACAACTCAACAATTACAACTCGATATTTAGAACAAAATATGACTCTATGTGAATGCCTCCGACGGTGTACAGGGATATGCAATGACTCATGAGTGACATGTATGGAAGAATTATGAATGGTGGCTTTGCCACAAATACGATGTCAACTACATGATCATGCTAAGCAATATGACAATGATGGAGTGTGTCATAATAAACGGAATGGTGGAAAGTTGCATGGCAATATATCTCGGAATGGCTATGGAAATGCCATAATAGGTAGGTATGGTGGCTGTTTTGAGGAAGGTATATGGTGGGTGTATGATACCGGCGAAAGGTGCGCGGTATTAGAGAGGCTAGCAAAGGTGGAAGGGTGAGAGTGCGTATAATCCATGGACTCAACATTAGTCATAAAGAACTCATATACTTATTGCAAAAATCTACAAGTAATCAAAGCAAAGTATTACGCGCATGCTCCTAGGGGGATAGATTGGTAGGAAAAGACCATCGCTCGTCCCCGACCGCCACTCTTAAGGAAGACAATCAATAAATAAATCATGCTCCGACTTCATCACATAACGTTTCACCATACGTGCACGCTACGGGAATCATAAGCTTCAACACAAGTATTTCTCAAATTCACAACTACTCAACTAGCATGACTTTAATATCACCATCTCTATATCTCAAAACAATTATCAAGTATCAAACTTATCATAGTATTCAACACACTCATAAGAAAGTTTTATTATTAATCTTGCATACCAAGCATATTAGGATTTTAAGCAAATTACCATGCTATTTAAGACTCTCAAAGTAATCTAAGTGAAGCATGAGAGATCAATAGTTTGTATAAAACAAATCCACCACCGTGCTCTAAAAGATATAAGTGAAGTACTTGAGCAAAATTATATAACTCAAAAGATATAAGCGAAGCACATAGAGTATTCTAACAAATTCCAAATCATATATGGCTCTCTCAAAAGGTGTGTACAGCAAGGATGATTGTGGTAAACTAACAAGCAAAGATTCAAATCATACAAGACGCTCCAAGCAAAACACATATCATGTGGTAAATAAAAATATAGCTCCAAGTAAAGTTACCGATAGAAGTAGACAAAAGAGGGGATGCCTTCCGGGGCATCCCCAAGCTTTGGCTTTTAGGTGTCCTTAGATTTTCTTGGGGCTGCTATGGGCATCCCCAAGCTTAGGCTCTTGCCACTCCTTGTTCCATAATCCATCAAATCTTTACCCAAAACTCGAAACTTCACAACACAAAACTTAAAGTAGAAAATCTTGTGAGCTCTGTTAGCGAAAGAAAATAAAAGATCACTTCAAGGTACTGTAATGAACTCATTATTTATTTATATTGGTGTTATACCTACTGTATTCCAACTTCTCTATGGTTTAAAAACTAATTTACTAGCCATAGATTCATCAAAATAAGCAAACAACACATGAAAAACAGAATCTGTCAAAAACAGAACAGTCTGTAGTAATCTGTAGCTAGCGCACGATCTGGAACCCCAACAATTATAAAATAAATTTCTGGACGTGAGGAATTTATCTATTAATCATCTGCAAAAAGAATTAACTAAATATCACTCCACAAATAAAAATGACAGCAGTTCTCGTGAGCGCTAAAGTTTCTGTTTTTTACAGCAAGTTCAACAAGACTTTCCCCAAGTCGTCCCAACGGTTCTACTTGGCACAAACACTAATTAAACACAGAAAACACAACCAAAACAGAGGCTAGATAAATTATTTATTACTAAACAGGAGCAAAAAGCAAGGAATAAAAATAAAATTGAGTTGCCTCCCAACAAGCGCTATCGTTTAACGCCCCTAGCTAGGCATAACAAGCAAGAATAGATCTAGGTATTGCCATCTTTGGTACGCAATCCATAAGTGGCTCACATAATAGATTCATAAGGTAATTTAATCTTATTTATAGGAAAGTGTTTCATGCCTTTCCTTAATGGAAATTGGAATCTAATATTTCCTTCCTTCATATCAATAATTGCACCAATCGTTCTAAGGAAAGGTCTACCAAGAATAATAGCACATGAAGGATTGCAATCTATGTCAAGAACAATAAAATCTGCGGGCACATAATTCCTACTTGCAACAATAAGAACATCATTAATTCTTCCCATAGGTTTCTTAATAGTGGAATCCGCAAGGTGCAAGTTTAGAGAGTAATCATCAAAATAGCTTCAATTTAACAATATCATTATCCACATCTTTCTTCTTTTGCATGTCACACAAATCAATGAAGCTATTTAGATGGGTAGCGGGATCTTCACTAGGAAGGTCGGAGAACGGATCTTTCATGACTAGATTCAGCAAAGCAGCATTAATTTCACAAGATTCAGCATCGGTAAGAGGAGCAATCAGAGTGCTAATAAAATCATTGTTGTTGGTATAGGTGAAGTCACACAATTTAGTATTATCTTGAGCCATCATGACAACTGACAAGCAAGCAAACTAACACACAAGCAAACAAAAAGCAAGCGGGCAAGAAGAGGCAAATAGAGAGGGAGGATAGAGAGAGAGGGCGAATAAAACGGCAAGGGTGAAGTGGGGGAGAGGAAAATGAGAGGCAAATGGAAAATAATGTAATGCGGGAGATAACGGTATGTGATGGGTACTTGGTATGTTGACTTTTGCGTAGACCTCCCCGGCAACGGCACTAGAAATCCTTCTTGCTACCTCTTGAGCATTGCGTTGGTTTTCCCCGAAGAGGAAGGGATGATGCAGCAAAGTAGCGTAAGTATTTCCCTTAGTTTTTGAGAACCAAGGTATCAATCCAGTAGGAGGCTACGCGCGAGTCCCTCGCACCTGCACAAAACAAATAAATCCTCGCAACCAACGCAAATAGGGGTTGTCAATCCCTATAGGGCCACTTACGAGAGTGGGATCTGATAGATATGATAAGATAATATTTTTGGTATTTTTATGATAAAGATGCAAAGTAAAATAAAGGCAAAGTAAATAGCAAAGGAAATAACTAAGTAGTAGGAGATTAATATGATAAAGATAGACCCGGGGGCCATAGGTTTCACTAGTGGCTTCTCTCGAGAGCATAAGTATTCTACGGTGGGTGAACAAATTACTGTTGAGCAATTGACAGAATTGAGCATAGTTATGAGAATATCTAGGTATGATCATGTATATAGGCATCACGTCCGAGACAAGTAGACCGACTCCGGCCTGCATCTACTACTATTACTCCACTCATCGACCGCTATCCAGCATGCATCTAGAGTATTAAGTTAAAAACAGAGTAATGCCTTAAGCAAGATGACATGATGTACAGGGATAGACTCATGCAATATGAAGAAAACCTCATCTTGTTATCCTCGATGGCAACAATACAATACGTGCCTTGCTGCCCTTACTGTCACCGGGAAAGGACACCGCAAGATTGAACCCAAAGCTAAGCACTTCCCCCATTGCAAAAAAGATCAATCTAGTAGGCCAAACCAAACTGATAATTCGAAGGGACTTGCAAAGATAACCAATCATACATAAAAGAATTCAGAGAAGATTCAAATATTATTCATAGATAGACTTGATCATAAAGCCACAATTCATCGGTCTCAACAAACACACCGCAAAAACAAGATTACATCGAATAGATCTCCACAAGAGAGGGGGAGAACATTGTATTGAGATCCAAAAGGAGAGAAGAAGCCATCTAGCTACTAACTATGGACCCGTAGGTCTGAGGTAAACTACTCACACTTCATCGGAGAGGCTATGGTGTTGACGTAGAAGCCCTCCGTGATCGATGCCCCCTCGGGCGGAGCTCCGGAACAGGCCCCAAGATGGGATCTCGTGGATACAGAAAGTTACGGCGGTGGAATTAGGGTTTTGGCTTCGTATCTGATCGTTTGGGGGTACGTAGGTATATAAAGGAGGAAGGAGTACGTCGGTGGAGCAACAGGGGGCCCACGAGGGTGGAGGGCGCGCCTGGTGGGGGTGGGCGCGCGCCCTACCTCGTGCCCACCTGTTTTCTTTCTTGACGTAGGGTCCAAGTCTCCCGGATCATAATCTTCCTAAAAATCACGTTCCCGAAGGCTTCATTCCGTTTGGACTCCGTTTGATATTCCTTTTCTTCGAAACCCTAAAACAGGCAAAAAAATAGCAATTTTGGGCTGGGCCTCCGGTTAATAGGTTAGTCCCAAAAATAATATTAAAGTGGATAATAAAGCCCAATAATGTCCAAAACAGTAGATAATATAGCATGGAGCAATCAAAAATTATAGATACGTTGGAGATGTATCAAGCATCCCCAAGCTTAATTCCTACTCGTCCTCGAGTAGGTAAATGATAAAAACATAATTTTTGATGCGGAGTGCTACTTGGCATAATTTTAATGTAATTCTTCTTAATTGTGGTATGAATATTCAAATCTGAAAGATTCAAGACAAAAGTTCATATTGACATAAAAATAATAATACTTCAAGCATACTAACAAAGTAATTATGTCTTCTCAAAATAACATGGCTAAAGAAAGTTATCCCTACAAAATCATATAGTCTGGCTATGCTCTATCTTCACCACACAAAATATTTAAATCATGCACAACCCCGATGACAAGCCAAGCAATTGTTTCATACTTTTGACATTCTCAAAACCTTTTCAATTTTAACGCAATACATGAGCGTGAGCCATGGATATAGCACTATAGGTGGAATAGAATGGTGGTTGTAGAGAAGACAAAAAGGGAGAAGATAGTCTCACATCAACTAGGCGTATCAACGGGCTATGGAGATGCCCATCAATAGATATCAATGTGAGTGAGTAGGGCTTGCCATGCAACAGATGCACTAGAGCTATAAGTATATGAAAGCTCAAAAAGAAACTAAGTGGGCGTGCATCCAACTTGCTTGCTCATGAAGACCTAGGGCAATTTGAGGAAGCCCATCATTGAAATATACAAGCCAAGTTTTATAATGAAAGATTCCCACTAGTATATGAAAGTGATAACATGAGAGACTCTCTACTATGAAGATCATGGTGCTACTTTGAAGCACAAGTGTGGTAAAAGGATAGTAGCATTGTCCCTTCTCTCTTTTTCTCTCATTTTTTTATTTGGCCTTTTCTCTTTTTTATGGCCTCTTTTCTTTCTCCTTTTTTTTATTTGGGCTTCTTTGGCCTCTTCTATTTATTTTTCGTCCGGAGTCTCATCCCGACTTGTGGGGGAATCATAGTCTCCATCATCCTTTCCTCACTGGGACAATGCTCTAATAATGATGATCATCACACTTTTATTTTTCTTACAACTCAACAATTACAACTCGATACTTAGAACAAAATATGACTCTATGTGAATGCCTCTGGCGGTGTACCGGGATATGCAATGACTCATGAGTGACATGTATGAAAGAATTATGAATGGTGGCTTTGCCACAAATACGATGTCAACTACATGATCATGCTAAGCAATATGACAATGACGGAGTGTGTCATAATAAACGGAACGGTGGAAAATTGCATGGCAATATATCTTAGAATGGCTATGGAAATGCCATAATAGGTAGGTATGGTGGCTGTTTTGAGGAAGGTATATGGTGGGTGTATGATACCGGCGAAAGGTGCGCGGTATTAGAGAGGCTAGCAAAGGTGGAAGGGTGAGAGTGCGTATAATCCGTGGACTCAACATTAGTCATAAAGAACTCATATACTTATTGCAAAAATCTACAAGTTATCAAAGCAAAGTATTACGTGCATGCTCCAAGGGGGATAGATTGTTAGGAAAAGATCATTGCTCGTCCCCGACTGCCACTCATAAGGAAGACAATCAATAAATAAATCATGCTCCGACTTCATCACATAACGGTTCAACATACGTGCATGCTACGGGAATCATAAGCTTCAACACAAGTATTTCTCAAATTCACAACTACTCAACTAGCATGACTTTAATATCACCATCTCTATATCTCAAAACAATTATCAAGTATCAAACTTATCATAGTATTCAACACACTCATAAGAAAGTTTTATTATTAATCTTGCATACCAAGCATATTAGGATTTTAAGCAAATTACCATGCTATTTAAGACTCCCAAAATAATCTAAGTGAATCATGAGAGATCAATAGTTTCTATAAAACAAATCCACCACCGTGCTCTAAAAGATATAAGTGAAGTACTTGAGCAAAATTATATAACTCAAAACATATAAGCGAAGCACATAGAGTATTCTAACAAATTCCAAATCATGTATGGCTCTCTCAAAAGGTGTGTACAGCAAGGATGATTGTGGTAAACTAACAAGCAAAGACTCAAATCATACAAGACGCTCCAAGCAAAACACATATCATGTGGTAAATAAAAATATAGCTCCAAGTAAAGTTACCGATAGAAGTAAACGAAAGATGGGATGCCTTCTGGGGCATCCCCAAGCTTTGGCTTTTAGGTGTCCTTAGATTATCTTGGGGTTTCCATGGGCATCCCCAAGCTTAGGCTCTTGCCACTCCTTGTTCCATAATCCAGCAAATCTTTACCCAAAACTTGAAAACTTCACAACACAAAACTTAAAGTAGAAAATCTCGTGAGCTCCGTTAGCGAAAGAAAATAAAATATCACTTCAAGGTACTGTAATGAACTCATTATTTATTTATATTGGTGTTATAACTACTTTATTCCAACTTCTCAATGGTTTATAAACTATTTCACTAGCCATAGATTCATCAAAATAAGCAAACAACACATGAAAAACAGAATCTGTCAAAAACAGAACAGTCTGGAGTAATCTGTAGCTAGCGCAAGATCTGGAACCCCAACAATTCTAAAATAAATTGCTGGACGTGAGTAATTTATCTATTAATCATATGCAAAAATAATTACCTAAATATCACTCTCCAAATAAAAATGACAGCAGTCCTCGTGAGCGCTAAAGTTTGTGTTTTTTACAGCAAGTTCAACAAGACTTTCCCCAAGTCTTCCCAACGGTTCTACTTGGCACAAACACTAATTAAACACAAAAACACAACCAAAACAGAGGCTAGATAAATTATTTATTACTAAACAGGAGCAAAAAGCAAGGAATGAAAATAAAATTGAGTTGCCTCCCAACAAGCGCTATCGTTTAACGCCCCTAACTAGGCATAGCAAGCAAGAATAGATCTAGGTATTGCCATCTTTGGTAGGCAATCCATAAGTGGCTCTCATAATAGATTCATCAGGTAATTTAATCTTACTTCTAGGAAAGTGTTTCATGCCTTTCCTTAATGGAAATTGGAATCTAATATTTCCTTCCTTCATATCAATAATTGCACCAATCGTTCTAAGGAAAGGTCTACCAAGAATAATAGGACATGAAGGATTGCAATCTATGTCAAGAACAATAAAATCTACGGGCACATAATTCCTATTTGCAACAATAAGAACATCATTAATTCTTCCCATAGGTTTCTTAATAGTGGAATCCGCAAGGTGCAAGTTTAGAGAGTAATCATCAAAATCATGAAAACCTAACAAATCACACAAAGTCTTTGGAATCATGGAAACACTAGCACCCAAATCACAAAAAGCATAGCATTCATGATCTTTAATTTTAATTTTAATAGTTGGTTCCCACACATCATAAAGTTTTCTAGGGATAGATACTTCCAATTCAAGTTTTTCTTCATAAGATTGCATCAAGGTATCAACGATATGTTTAGTGAACGCTTTATTTTGACTATATGCATGAGGAGAATTTAGCACGGATTGCAACAAGGAAATACAATCAATCAAAGAGAAATTTTCATAGTTAAATTCCTTGAAATCCATAATAGTGGGAGCAACATCTAGGGTTTTAATTTCTTCAATCCCACTTTTATCAAATTTAGCATCAAGATCAACAAATTCCGAATTCTTGGAACGCCTTCTAGGTAAAGGTGGATCATATTCAGTCCCATCATTATCAAGATTCATATTGCAAAACAAAGATTTAATAGGGGACACATCAACAACTTTTAGATCTTCATCTTTATTTTCATAGCAACTAGAAGAACACGCTCTTATAAAGGCATCTTTCTTAGCACGCATCCTAGCGGTTCTTTCTTTGCACTCATCAATGGAAATTCTCATGGCTTTGAGAGACTCATTGATATCATGCTTAGGTGGAATAGATCTAAGTTTCAAAGAATCAACATCAAGAGCAATTCTATCAACGTTCCTAGCCAAATCATCAATCTTAAGCAATTTTTCTTCAATCATAGTGTTAAAATTCTTTTGCGAAGTAATAAATTCTTTAATATTAAATTCAAAATCAGAGGGCATCTTATTATAATTTCCATAAGAATTGTTGTAGGAATTACCATAATTATTAGAGGGATTACTACGATAAGGCCTAGGGTTGAAATTTCCTCTATACGCGTTGTTACCAAAATTGTTCCTACCAACAAAATTCACATCCATAGATTCATTATTATTCTCAATAAAAGTAGACAAGGGCATATCATTAGGATCAGAAGAAACACTCTTATTAGCAAATAATTTCATAAGTTCCTCCATCTTTCAACTCAAAACATTAATTTCTTCTATCGCATGCACCTTTTTATTAGTAGATCTTTCAGTATGCCATTGAGAATAATTAACCATAATATTATCTAGGAGTTTAGTAGCTTCTCCTAAAGTGATTTCCATAAAAGTGCCTCCCGTGGCCGAATCTAAAATATTTCTAGAAGCAAAATTCAATCCGGCATAAAAATTTTGTATAATCGTCCACAAATTTAAACCATGAGTAGGGAAATTACGTATCATTAATTTCATTCTCTCACAAGCTTGTGCAACATGTTCATGATCAAATTGCTTAAAATTCATAATATCATTTCTAAGAGAGATGATCTTAGCGGGAGGAAAATACTTAGAGGTAAAAGCATCTTTGCACTTGTTCCATAAATCAATACTATGTTTAGGCAAAGACGAAAAACCAAGCTTTAGCACGATCTCTAAGCGAAAAAGGAAATAGCTTCAATTTAACAATATCATTATCCACATCTTTCTTCTTTTGCATGTCACACAAATCAATGAAGCTATTTAGATGGGTAGCGGGATCTTCACTAGGAAGGTCGGAGAACGGATCTTTCATGACTAGATTCAGCAAAGCAGCATTAATTTCACAAGATTCAGCATCGGTAAGAGGAGCAATCAGAGTGCTAATAAAATCATTGTTGTTGGTATTGGTGAAGTCACACAATTTAGTATTATCTTGAGCCATCGTGACAACTAACAAGCAAGCAAACTAACACACAAGCAAACAAAAAGCAAGCGGGCAAGAAGAGGCAAATAGAGAGGGAGGATAGAGAGAGAGAGGGGGGCAAATAAAACGGCAAGGGTGAAGTGGGGGGAGAGGAAAACGAGAGGCAAATGGCAAATAATGTAATGCGGGAGATAAGGGTATGTGATGGGTACTTGGTATGTTGACTTTTGCGTAGACCTCCCCAGCAACGGTGCCAGAAATCCTTCTTGCTACCTCTTGAGCACTGTGTTGGTTTTCCCCGAAGAGGAAGGGATGATGCAGCAAAGTAGCATAAGTATTTCCCTTAGTTTTTGAGAACCAAGGTATCAATCGAGTAGGAGGCTACGCGCGAGTCCCTCGCACCTGCACAAAACAAATAAATCCTCACAACCAACGCAAATAGGGGTTGTCAATCCCTATAGGGCCACTTACGATAGTGAGATCTGATAGATATGATAAGATAATATTTTTGGTATTTTTATGATAAAGATGCAAAGTAAAATAAAGGCAAAGTAAATAGCAAAGGAAATAACTAAGTAGTAGGAGATTAATATGATAAAGATAGACCCGGGGGCCATAGGTTTCACTAGTGGCTTCTCTCGAGAGCATAAGTATTCTATGGTGGGTGAACAAATTACTGTTGAGCAATTGACAGAATTGAGCATAGTTATGAGAATATCTAGGTATGATCATGTATATAGGCATCACATCCGAGACAAGTAGACCGACTCCTCCTGCATCTACTACTATTACTCCACTCATCGACCGCTATCCAGCATGCATCTAGAGTATTAAGTTAAAAACAGAGTAACTCCTTAAGCAAGATGACATGATGTAGAGGGATAGACTCATGCAATATGAAGAAAACCCCATCTTGTTATCCTTGATGGCAACAATACAATACGTGACTTGCTGCCCTTACTGTCACCGGGAAAGGACAACGCAAGATTGAACCCAAAGCTAAGCACTTCTCCCATTGCAAGAAAGATCAATCTAGTAGGCCAAACCAAACTGATAATTCGAAGAGACTTGCAAAGATAACCAATCATACATAAAAGAATTCAGAGAAGATTCAAATATTATTCATAGATAGACTTGATCATAAAGCCACAATTCATCGGTCTCAACAAACACACCGCAAAAACAAGATTACATCGAATAGATCTCCATAAGAGGGGGGAGAACATTGTATTGAGATCCAAAAAGAGAGAAGAAGCCATCTAGCTACTAACTATGGACCTGTAGGTCTGAGGTAAACTACTCACACTTCATCGGAGAGGCTATGGTGTTGATGTAGAAGCCCTCCGTGATTGATGTCCCCTCCGGCGGAGCTCCGGAACAGGCCCCAAGATGGGATCTTGTGGATACAGAATGTTACGGCAGTGGAATTAGGGTTTTGGCTCCGTATCTGATCGTCTGGGGTACGTAGGTATATATAGGAGGAAGGAGTACGCCGGTGGAGCAACAGGGGGCCCACGACGGTGGAGGGCCCGCGCCTGGTGGGGGTGGGCGCGCCCCCCTACCTCGTGCCCTCCTGTTTTCTTTCTTGACGTAGGGTCCAAGTCTCCTGGATCATAATCTTCCTAAAAATCACGTTCCCGAAGGTTTCATTCTGTTTGGACTCCGTTTGATATTCCTTTTCTTCGAAACCCTAAAACAGGCAAAAAACAGCAATTCTGGGCTGGGCCTTCGGTTAATAGGTTAGTCCCAAAAATAATATAAAAGTGGATAATAAAGCCCAATAATGTCCAAAACAGTAGATAATATAGCATGGAGCAATCAAAAATTATAGATACGTTGGAGACGTATCAAGAGGATGCCTTAAGGGGCATCCCCAAGCTTTGGCTTTTTGGTGTCCTTAGATTACCTTGGGGTGCCATGGGCATCCCCAAGCTTAGGCTCTTGCCACTCCTTGTTCCATAATCCATCAAATCTTTACCCAAAACTTGAAAACTTCACAAAACAAAACTCAACAGAAAATCTCGTGAGCTCCATTAGCGAAAGAGAACAAAACAACACTTCAAGGTACTCTATTGAACTCATTCTTTATTTATATTGGTGTTGAACCTACTTATTCTAACTTCTCTATGGTTTATAAAATCTTTTACTAGCCATAGATTCATCAAAATAAGAAAACAACACACGAAAAATAGAATTTGTCAAAAACAGAACAGTCTGTAGTAATCTGTAACTAACGCAAACTTCTGGAACCCCAAAAATTCTAAAATAAATTTATGGACGTGAGGAATTTATCTTTTAATCATCTGCAAAAATAATTAACTAAATAGTACTCTCCAAATAAAAATGGCAGCAAATCTCGTGAGCGCTAAGGTTTCTATTTTTTACAGCAAGATCAAAAAGACTTTCCCCAAGTCTTCCCAACAGTTCTACTTGGCACAAAAACTAATTAAACACAAAAAAACACAACCAAAACAGAGGCTAGATAAATTATTTATTACTAAACAGGATCAAAAAGCAAGGAACAAAAATTAAATCGGGTTGCCTCGCAACAAGCGCTATCGTTTAACGCCCCTAGCTAGGCATAAAAGCAAGGATAGATCTAGGTATTGCCATCTTTGGTAGGCAATCCATAAGTGACTCTCATAATAGATTCATATGGTAATTTAATTTTCTTTCTAGGGAATTGTTCCATGCCTTTCCTTAACGGAAACTGGAATCTAATATTCCCTTCCTTCATATCAATAATTGCACCAATCGTTCTAAGGAAAGGTTTACCAAGAATAATTGGACATGAAGGATTGCAATCTATGTCAAGAACAATGAAATCTACGGGCACATAGTTACTATTTGCAACAATAAGAACATCTTTAATTCTTCCCATAGGTTTCTTAATAGTGGAATCTGCAAGGTGTAAGTTTAAAGAACAATCATCAAATTCACGGAATCCTAGCATATCACATAAAGTTTTCGGAATCGTGGAAACACTAGCACCCAAATCACACAAAGCATAGCATTCATGATCTTTAATTTTAATTTTAATAGTAGGTTCCCACTCATCATAAAGTTTTCTAGGGATAGAAACTTCCAACTCAAGTTTTTCTTCATAAGATTGCATCAAAGCATCAACGATATGTTTAGTAAAAGCTTTATTTTGACTATAAGCATGTGGAGAATTTAGCACGGATTGCAACAAGGAAATACACTCTATAAAATAGCAATTATCATAATTAAATTCCTTGAAATCCAAAATAGTGGGTTCATTGATATCTAAAGTTTTGACCTCTTCAATCCCACTTTTACCAATTTTTGCATCAAGATCTAAAAACTCCAAATTTTTGGAACGCCTTCTAGGTAAAGGTGGCTCATCTTCAGTCCCATCATTATCAAGGTTCATATTGCAAAACAAAGATTTAATAGGAGACACATCAATAACTTTTAGATCTTCATCTTTATTTTCATAGAAACTAGAAGAACACGCTTTCACAAAGCAATCTTTCTTAGCACGCATCCTAGCGGTTCTTTCTTTGCACTCATCAATGGAAATTCCCATGGCTGAGAGACTCATTGATATCATGCTTAGGTGGAATAGATCTAAGTTTCAAAGAATCAACATCAAGAGAAATTCTATCAACGTTCCTAGCCAATTCATCAACCTTAAGCAATTTTTCTTCAAGCAAAGCATTGAAATTCTTTTGCGAATTCATAAACTCCTTAACACTAGTCTCAAATTCAGAGGGCATCTTATTAAAATTTCCATAAGAATTGTTGTATGAATTATCATTATTATTAGAGGAATTACTAGGGAACGGCCTAGGATTAAAGTTTCCTTTATATGCGTTGTTACCAAAATTATTCCTACCAACAAAATTGACATCCATAAATTCATTATTATTCTCAATCAAGGTAGACAAAGACACATCATTAGGATCAAAGGAAACACTCTTATTAGCAAACAATTTCATAAGTTCATCCATCTTTCCACTCAAAACATTAATTTCTTCTATCGCATGCACATTTTTATTAGTAGATCTTTCGGTGTGCCATTGAGAATAATTAACCATAATATTATCTAGGAGTTTAGTAGCTTCTCCTAAAGTGATTTCCATAAAAGTGCCTCCCGCGGCCGAATCTAAAAGATTTCTAGAAGCAAAATTCAATCCGGCATAAAATTTTTGTATAATCATCCAAAGATCCAGACCATGTTTAGGGCAATTATGTATCATTAATTTCATCCTCTCCTAAGCTTGTGCAACATGTTCATGATCAAGTTGCTTAAAATTCATAATATCGATTTTAAGATAGATGATTTTAGCGGGAGGAAAATACTTAGAGATAAAAGCATCTTTGCACTTATTCCATGAATCAATACTATTTTTAGGCAAAGATGAAAACCAAGCTTTAGCACGATCTCTCAGGGAAAAAGGAAATAGCTTCAATTTAACAATATCATTGTCCACATCTTTCTTCTTTTGCATATCACACAAATCAACAAAGCTATTTAGATGGGTAGGGGAATCTTCACTAGGAAGGCCGGCGAATTGATCTTTCATGACAAGATTCAACAAAGCAGCATTAATTTCACAAGATTCAGCATCAGTAAGAGGAGTAATCGGAGTGCTAAGAAAATCATTGTTGTTGGTATTGGCAAAGTCACACAATTTAGTATTGTCTTGAGCCATCGTGACAAGCAAGCAATCCAACACACGAGCAAACAAGAAGCAAGCAAAAAAGAGGCGAACGGAAAAAGAGAGGGCGAATAAAATGGCAAGGGTGAAGTGGGGGATAGGAAAACGAGAGGAAAATGGCAAATAATGTAATGCGAGGGATAAGAGTTTGTCATGGGTACTTGGTATATGTTGACTTGTGCATAGACTCCCCGGCAACGGCGCTAGAAATGGCACGTTGTCGGGAGTCAAATCTTGACTTGACTTGGCGCGAATCTCCCCGGCAACGGCGCCAGAAATGATTCTTGCTACCTCTTGAGCACTGCGTTGGTTTTCCCTTGAAGAGGAAACGGTGATGCAGTAAAGTAGCATAAGTATTTCCCTCTGTTTTTGAGAACCAAGGTATCAATCCAGTAGGAGATCACGCTCGAGTCCCACACACCTACACAAACAAATAAGAACCTCGCAACCAACGCGATAAAGGGGTTGTCAATCCCTTCACGTTCACTTACGAGAGTGAGATCTGATAGATATGATAAGTAATATTTTTGGTATTTTTATGATAAAGAGAAATAAAGATGCAAAGTAAAATAAACGGTAATAGAAATAGCTAAGTGTTGGAAGATTAATATGATGGAAGATAGACCCGGGGGCCATAGGTTTCAGTGTTTCACTAGTGGCTTATCTCAAGAGCATAAGTATTACGGTGGGTAAACAAATTACTGTCGAGCAATTGATAGAATTGAGCATAGTTATGAGAATGTATAGGTATGATCATGTATATAGGCATCACGTCCGTGACAAGTAGACCGAAACGATTCTGCATCTACTACTATTACTCCACACATCAACCGCTATCCAGCATGCATCTAGAGTATTAAGTTCATAAGAACATAGTAATGCTTTAAGTAAGATGACATGATGTAGAGGGATAAACTCATGCAATATGATATAAACCCCATCTTTTTATCCTCGATGGCAACAATACAATACGTGACTTGCTGCCCCTGCTGTCACTGGGAAAGGACACCGCAAGATTGAACCCAAAGCTAAGCACTTCTCCTATTGCAAGAAAGATTAATCTAGTAGGCCAAACAAAACTGATAATTCGAAGAGACTTGCAAAGATAACCAATCATACATAAAAGAATTCAGAGGAGATTCAAATATTGTTCATAGATAAACTTGATCATAAACCCACAATTCATCAGATCTCGACAAACACACCGCAAAAGAAGATTACATCGAATAGATCTCCAAGAAGATCGAGGAGAACTTTGTATTGAGATTCAAAGAGAGAGAAGAAGCCATCTAGCTACTAGCTATGGACCCGAAGGTCTGAAGTAAACTACTCACACATCACCGGATAGGCCATGGAGTTGATGTAGAGGCCCTCCGTGATCAATGCCCCCTCCGGCAGAGCTCCGGAAAAGGCCCCAAGACGGGATCTCTCAGGTACAGAAGGTTGCGGGGGTGGAATTAGGTTTTCGTGGTGCTCCTGGATGTTTGCGGGGTACGTGGACTTATATAGGAGGAAGAAGTAGGTTGGTGGAGCAACGAGGGGCCCACGAGGGTGGAGGGCGTGCCCAGGGGGTAGGCGCGCCCCCTTGCCTCGTGGCCTCCTTGATTGTTTCTTGACGCCCACTCCAAGTCTCCTTGATCACGTTTGTTGAGAAAATCATGTTCCCGAAGGTTTCGTTCCGTTTGGACTTTGTTTGATATTCCTTTTCTGCGAAACATTGAAATAGGAAAAAAAACAGCAATTTGGGTTGGACCTCCGGTTAATAGGTTAGTCCCAAAAATAATATAAAAGTGTATAATAAAGCCCATTAAACATCCAAAACAGAATATAATATAGCATGGAACAATCAAAAATTATAGATACGTTGGAGACGTATCAGACGACTATATTCGGACATCGGAAAGGTTCCGAGTGATTCGGGTATTTTTTTGGGGTATCGCGGAGTTACACGAATACGAGGAAGAAGTAATGGGCCTCATGGGCCAAGTGGTGGAAGAGAGGAGACAGGGCGCGCGGCCCCCCTAGCCCAAACCAAATTGGACTAGGGGGTCGGGGCCCCTTTCCTCCTTTTCCTCCCTCTCCTTCCTTCTCCCTCTCCTCCTTCCTTTCCTCCTCCTAGTAGGAGTAGGAAAGGGGAGTCCTACTCCTACCAGGAGGAGGACTCCTCCTCCTAGCACGCCCTACAGGGGCCGGCCGGCCTCCCCCCTTGCTCCTTTATATACGGGGGCAGGGGGCACCCTAGAACACACAAGTTGATCTCTCCCAGTCGTGGTGCCCCCCTCCACCAAAATCCACCTCGATCATATCGTAGCGGTGCTTAGGCGAAGCCCTGCGTCGTTAGCATCATCATCACCGTCATCACGCCGTCGTGCTGACGAAACTCTCCCGTGAAGCTCTGCTGGATCGGAGTTCGTGGGATGTCATCGAGCTGAACGTGTGCTGAACTCGGAGGTGCCGTGCGTTCGGTACTTGGATTGGTCGGATCATGAAGACGTACGACTACATCAACTGCGTTGTGCTAACGCTTCCGCTTTCGGTCTACGAGGGTACGTGGACACACTCTCCCCTCTCGTTGCTATGCATCACCATGATCCTTTGTGTGTAGGAAATTTTTTGAAATTATTACGTTCCCCAACAGTGGCATCCGAGCCAGGTTTATGCGTAGATGTTATATGCACAAGTAGAACACAAGTGAGTTGTGGACGATACAAGTCATATTGCTTACCAGCATGTCACACTTTGGTTCGGTGGTATTGTTGGATGAAGCGGCCCGGACCGACATTACGCGTACGCTTACGCGAGACTGGTTCTACCGACGTGCTTTGCACACAGGTGGCTGGCGGGTGTCAGTTTCTCCAACTTTAGTTGAATCGAGTGTGGCTACGCCCAGTCCTTGAGAAGGTTAAAACAGCACCAACTTGACAAACTATCGTTGTGGTTTTGATGCGTAGGTAAGAACGGTTCTTGCTCAGCCCGTAGTAGCCACGTAAAACTTGCAACAACAAAGTAGAGGACGTCTAACTTGTTTTTGCAGGGCATATTGTGATGTGATATGGTCAAGACGTGATGATATATAAACTGTTGTATGAGATGATCATGTTTTGTTAAAGTTATCGGCAACTGGCAAGAGCCTTATGGTTGTCTCTTTATTGCATAAGATGCAAGCGCCAAATAATTGCTTTACTTTATCGCTATGCGATAGCAATAGTTGCAAGAGCAATAGTTGGCGAGACGATCATATGATGACACGTTGATAGAGATCAAGATGATGGAGATCATGGTGTCATGCCGGTGACGACAGAGATCATGACGATACTTTGGAGATGGAGATGAAAGGCGCAAGATGATCATGGCCATATCATGTCTCATTTTTTGATTGCATGTGATGTTTATCCTTTATGCATCTTATTTTGCTTAGTTCGACGCTAGCATTTTAAGATGATCTCTCACTAAATTTCAAGGTATAAGTGTTCTCCCTGAGTATGCACCGTTGCGACAGTTCGTCGTGCCGAGACACCACGTGATGATCGGGTGTGATAAGCTCTACGTTCACATACAACGGGTGCAAGCCAGTTTTGCACACGCGGAATACTCGGGTTAAACTTGACGAGCCTAGCATATTCAGATATGGCCTCGAAACACTGGAGACCGAAAGGTCGAGCGTGAATCATATAGTAGATATGATCAACATAGTGATGTTCACCATTGAAAACTACTCCATCTCACGTGATGATCGGACATGGTTTAGTTGATTTGGATCACGTGATCATTTAGATGACTAGAGGGATGTCTATCTAAGTGGGAGTTCTTAAGTAATATGATTAATTGAACTTTAATTTATCATGAACTTAGTCCTAATAGTATTTTCATAAATATGTTGTAGATCAATAGCTCGCGATGTAGCTCCCCGTCTATTTTGATATGTTCCTAGAGAAAAACTAAGTTGAAAGATGTTAGTGGCAATGATGCGGATTGGATCCGTGATCTGAGGATTATCCTCATTGCTGCACAGAAGAATTATGTCCTTGATGCACCACTAGGTGACGGACCTATTGCAGGAGCAGATGCAGACGTTATGAACGTTTGGCAAAGCTCGGTATGATGACTACTTAATAGTTTAGTGCACCATGCTTTATGGCTTAGAACCGGGACTTCAAAAATGTTTTGAACGCCACGGAACATATAAGATGTTCTAAGAGTTGAAATTGGTATTTCATACACATGCCCGTGTCGACAGGTATGAGACCTTTGACAAGCACTTTGCCTACAAGATGGAGGAGAATAGCTCAGCTAGTGAGCATGTGCTCAGAATGTCCGTGTGCTACAATCACTTGAATCAAGTGGGAGTTAATCTTCCAGATAAGATAGTGATTGACAGAGTTCTCTAGCCTTGCCTATTGATGAGGACATCAATACCATTGTTACACCCACAGCCCCTACTGTTACATATACTGGACCAATTACTCGAGCTCACGCACGCCAATTAAATTACTAGGTACTTTCGTTTCTTGGTAATGATTCTAATGTTCATGAGATTATGATGCTGCCTAAATTGGATACATTTGTTTTGCTTACAAATGAAAGGCCTAGCTTGGAGAAGGATGAACATTGGAGCAAGAACACGCATGGAGTTGATGGCATGCGCAAGGGGATCAAGAACGTAGTTACAAGTGATGATTTCAGGACTTTGAAGCCGCCATAAGGAGTGCATGAAGCCTTGGACGAAATACACAAGATGCCACTTCATAATATTCGTCCATAGGCTATTCTAGGTGCTGCGTCACCTTATTAATGGGCCAGGCCCATGTAATTTCGAAATACTTAAGTATAGGCTATTTTTAGAGTCCGTATGTGTGGGGAAACAAGAGTTAGGGTTGGTTTCGGACCCCACCCTCAAGGGCCACGAAATTCCCCCCTCTTCCTCCATATATACAGCCCTTAGGGCCTCGTTTAGACTTGGAGTTTTGTTTAGATTAAAAGTTCGCCATAGCTGCAACTTCGCGTACTTCGTTTGTGTCCAACGAC
>NC_053026.1:200243187-200273749 GCF_003073215.2 Triticum urartu | reverse complement strand
TAGAGAGCAACGATGACTTGGGATCCCATGGATTGTCTTTCCCACCGCTCTCTTTGCGCAAAGACTTCGCGCATTTCTTCTACATGACCCTCACTTGGCTATGGGTTATTGTCCAATACATATTCTATGCCCACCTTGCCATGTTCACTTTGCATGATATGCTCATTCCTATGCCTTTGCCGTGCATTTGTGACCCATGCTTTGCATTAAACATGATGATTAATTCTCATACTTTTATGTGTAGTTGCAACTTGGTGGAGATATCACTTGTCACTATCATGTTTCCTTTGTGCCCCATGCCTACGATGGTATTATGATCTTGCTTTGTGCTCGTGCTTGCGATATGTCATGTGCATTGCCTTTGCCTATTATTTGCTCACATGACATGATTGCCATGATTGGTTTAATGGTGGAGGAGTATATTTCGTGCTCATCGCGGGATCACCACGTTGATCATGATTTCGGAGCCTCCCCTCATTGTTTTCTAGCCTATTTTTGTTGTGTTCTTCCCCAAATTCGAAAATCCCCACCAAAAATAGCCTTAATTTTTTTTGTGATTTGTTGGTTTGACGAAGTTTTGTTGATTTTGATCCATGGATTTGCTTGGTTTCAAGTGGATCTAGCATTTCCCCAAGTTTCCCCATCTTTTACCCACGAAATCTCATCAATTTTGACCCCAAAATCATCATTTTCCGCCCAAAATCGCGCTCCGGATATCACATCTCGCGTTGACCCCGACCCACCGGACGACCAGCGTTTTACGGACGTCCGGAGCCCCTGGAATGACCGGACGTATGACCTCTACCGGACGACCGGAACCCCTAACCCGAGGCAAATTAACGGATTTCCGAGCCCACCCGGATGTCCGGCCACCGGTCGTCTGACCATCTTCGGACGTCCGTAACCTCTAAAAACTGATTTCGCTCAAATTTTGTTTCGGCCATAACTAATTCATCCGAACTCCGATTTTGACGTTCTTTAGCTTGTAGAAAAGCTCTTGACATCCTCCTTCCCAAAAAAATACCACCAACATCATTTGACTCCATGAAAGTTTTGGAATATCGACATCTTTGCATAGGGCTTCCACCACATCCTCCGCTACACCACCACCAACTTCCGCAACCTAACCCATTGTGTTCCATATCGCATTAGTGGTTGCTTGAGGAGTGATTTGAGTCTCCTAAGGTGTCTAGGCTACTTAGGGACGGTTGATTCTTCATCAACCACCACCACCACTTCCACATAGGCTTGCCCACCATACTCTCCCGCCATCCCAACTTAACCCAATTTTGTTTGTGCTATGAGTTGTGTCTCCTAAGGTGTTTCGGCTACTTAGGGACCGTTCTTCCAACTCCGACACCGTGTATAGTCCACCACCTTAACCTCCACTTCCGCATTGCCTACTCGCATAACCCATCATTGCATTTCCGCAATCCCTTTGAGCTTCCGCAACCACCACCGCATCCCGCTACCACCATTTTGACATTTGACGTTTGAGATTTTGAGTTCGTGGTTTTTCCGTTTCCTAAGGTGTTTCGGTACTTAGGGACGAGTCTTGATCATCTTGGTATCTCCATCAATATCATCGCCACTCATCATCGCCAAGGACGGTAACCTCCATATCATCTTGGTATAGTGGTATCCCTCCATTGTATATTCCCTTGCCATTGCATTGATAACCCCTAGCCCATTTTGCGTTACTTGCCTATCGAGACTAGCCATTTGAGTATGGCCGGCAATGTTACTTGTGCACATTAGTGATCAACACCTCCCATTGCATACATACCATACCATATCGGTATCATATCATCTCGTGTGCCTCAAGTTTGTTCCCGCATATATACAATTGCTATCTTGGTTTGTGCATTGTGGAAAAGTGGCCATACAAAAAAAAAGAATAAGCTTTTAAGCAAAGGAGAAAGACCAAATAAGCTTGTAAGCAAGTGCCATAGCATCATACCACATTGCATAAGATTGTCATATCCGATCATCTTGGATCATACCACCGGAACATCATATACATAACATACTTGGGATAGAAGTCGTTGCATTTTTGTCTCGTATAGGTTGTGCACAAGTGTCGTATCCGCCTATTGAGCAATCGTGCTAGCGTCTCTCTAGAGTTGTGCAACAAGAGCATTTTCCGTGGATTCCACATTTTGAGCTCATTACTTGGTTGCACGACCCCATTTGTCTATTCGTGTGTGTGTGTGTTTCCGTGTGCCACATATAGCTATAGGTCTACTTGTTTCACTTGCAAATTTGTGAATCTCTTTCAACATTATTGACTCTTGCTAACATTTCGTATCAAAGTTTTGTGCCACTATCCTCACCGAGTTCCACCATAAACCTTATTTGTGTAGGTGTGAGAAACTGACAAGAATTGGTACCAATTGTGCTATTTCCTTGTCCACATTGGAGTGATCATTGATCCACTTTCAACTTCGATCTAGGTACATTTGGTATTCGTTCTTCTCTTTCTACCACTCACAATTTTCTCTTGGAGTGATGGATAGGCAAGACATTTCATCTCCGGTCTTCGACAACAACGACGACGTGAACTACTACATCACCAAAGCGTCAATCTTCGATCTACAATGGCATATGCAAGGCACACAATCAAGATTGCGAGAGAGCATCGAGAACCTGTCCATCGACATTCGTCACTCCGAAGAAAGGAAAATGGACTACATCGACAACAATCTTTCCGCACAAAAGGAGGAGCAAGATGCAAGGATGGAGGAGATTCAGGCCTTGATCAAGTCTACTTCCCCTTCGTCATCTTCAAGGCGGCGGCGAGCAAATCGATCATCGTCGGAGCGCCCAAGTGACACAAGCACAAGTCGTCCACGTCCACATCTCCATGGCGACCACCATCACGTTCGTGATCCACCTCGTCATGAAGGGAAAGTCACCTCCAAGCATCATGTGCACGAAGACGACGAATACCATCGAGCTCAAGCACGACAACGACAACATCATCATGAAGATGCTCGAGATGCGCCTACCTACAAGTCCCAACAAGCCCTACTTCACGCCAAGTCCAAACTTCATGACCACAAGAGAAGACCGCGAGACGAGCACCACCAAGACAGAGCTATGGCTACAAAAACCACTTCGGCATCTTCGCCATGTGCTATCAAGGCATCTTCACCTTTGCACGTATGGCATCTTCGCCTACTTCCCGTGAGTTCGCCTACATCGACATCATCAAGTACAAGGCGACCACCTACGAGCGAGGGCGACACTTCCATCTTCGGAAGCCCCTCAAGGAAGATAGCCTAGCATGGGAAATTCCCTTCGGTTATGGAGACAAGCTACGAGGTGCCACATCATATGGGCCTCCAACAACAAGACGGTGACAAGATGGCCGAGCTAGGGCCATCCCCTTCGACCACGGCGACGAGCATGAACCTCTTCAACAACATGAAGACGGCGCCCATATTGGACTCATACTTCAAGTCAAGCTACGAGACCACACATGAGACCTTCTCTTTGGTCTTAGAGGAGTGTGATGATGTGCCATCTTCGGCCTTCATCCACGACTACAACTATGGCATGATTGAGCATGGAGACATTTGCACCAACATCTCTCTGACACCCACATATAAAGAGATGCCCCAATTCCCATGTGAGGAGAGGCACCCCACCATGAGTGATATGAGTGACTCCACCATTTGTGACATTGAGTGCATTTCCTATGAGAGGATGAGTGTGACCACCACTAGCCCCACACTTGAGAGCATCCAAGAGGGAGTGAGTGAGCCACCACACTTAGTGAGTGAGGTAGTTGACACGGCACGTGAGGCCACTATGATTCCTAACGACTTAACCTCTACTCCGAGTGTGTTTTCTTCTTTGGTGCTAGGTCTCCTACACGACTACATGCCTATCCTCGACGAGTCCATATCTCCAATGGAGACAACGATGGTCATGGTCGAAGAAGATGCACCCCCACATGGTTCCATCAAGATGAAGATGACCACGACTTGGTCTTCGACACCTCACCTACAACACATGAGCGATGCTCCAAAGGTAACATAGGTGATGGTGCTTCTCTTGTCCCGCTAGTGGACTATTTTACGAATGATTGCTTGCATGATGTTGATACACCTATTCCCATGCTTCATGCTAGTGCGACTTCCTCATGTCATGACTTACCTATTTATGATGAATATGATGATGAGCATGTTGAGTTGCCTAGTTGTGATGCTATGCTCCATAGGATATCATGTGAAAATTCTTTTGGTCACATCATGTTCGACAATCCTTTAAACTTGTCATATGCTATGAGTGAGATATCCCATATTGCATCATTTCAATATCAACATAGTAGCTATGCATGCCCCATTAAAGTAAATCCCATTTGCACTTGTGACATAGATGACGAGATGATGGTAATTGTCATTGGATTTTGTTTTTCATGTGATGATATTGCCGTGCTTCCTTTACATGATTTTCGCAATTCATCTACTATGCCATGCCATGATCACAATGTTCCAAATATGCATTATTTTTTATGTTGTCAATATTTTCCATGTGATGTTTATACTAATGATCATGAGGAGACCCCCATAGTTTCCTCATACATATTAGGATATTTTGATGCATTCCATACTTTGCATGATTCTCATAATTGCTTGCACCATATGCATTCAAGATTGAAGCTATTGAGAATTGGTCATAGCTCAAAACGGTCACGCAAGTGAGGACTTTCCTTGGCCTCACTGGTTTCTATAGGCGTTTTGTGAGAGATTTCAGCACCATTTCTGCACCTCTCAACGAGCTGACAAAGAAGGATGTGCCTTTTGTTTGGGGTACCGCACAGGAAGAAGCCTTTACGGTATTGAAAGATAAGTTGACGCATGCTCCTTTACTCCAACTTCCTGATTTTAATAAGACTTTTGAGCTTGAATGTGATGCTAGTGGAATTGGATTAGGAGGTGTGTTATTACAAGATGGCAAAGACGTTGCATACTTTTCTAAAAAATTGAGTGGGCCTAGTCTGAACTATTCTACTTATGATAATGAATTATATGCTCTTGTTCGGACCTTAGAAACATGGCAGCATTACTTATGGCCCAAGGAATTTGTTATACATTCTGATCATGAATCTTTGAAACACATTAAAAGTCAAGCAAAACTGAATCGTAGACATGCTAAATGGGTTGAGTTCATTGAGACTTTCCCTTATGTCATTAAACACAAGAAGGGTAAAGAAAATGTTATTGCTGATGCATTGTTTCGTCGTTATACTATGATTTCACAACTTGACTTTAAAATATTTGGTTTGGAGACCATCAAAGATCAATATGTGCATGCTGCTTAATTTAAAGATGTATTGCATAATTGTAAGGAAGGGAGAACTTGGAACAAGTTCGTTCTTAATGATGGATTTGTGTTTCGTGCTAACAAGCTATGCATTCCAGCTAGCTCCGTTCGTCTTTTGTTGTTGGAGGAGGCACATGGAGGAGGATTAATGGGACACTTTGGCGTCAAGAAGACGGAGGATATACTTGCTACACATTCCTATCGGCCAAATATGAAACGGGATGTTGAGCGTTTTCTTGCTCGCTGCACTGCATGTCAAAAAGCTAAGTCACGACTCAATCCTCATGGTTTATATATGCCTTTGCCTGTACCTAGTGTTCCTTGGGAGGATATATCTATGGACTTTGTTTTAGGTTTACCTCGAACAAAGAAGGGGAGGGATAGCATATTTGTTGTCGTGGATAGATTCTCGAAAATGGCACACTTTATACCATGTCATAAAAGTGATGATGCTGTTAATGTTGCTGATTTGTTCTTTCGTGAAATTATTCGCTTGCATGATGTGTCAAATACTATTGTTTCATATCATGATACTAAATTTCTTAGCCACTTTTGGAGATGTTTATGGGCTAAGTTGGGGACTAAACTGCTTTTTAGTAATACTTGCACCCCCAAACTGATCGACAAACCGAAGTAGTCAATAGAACATTGTCTACTATACTTAGGGCTGTTTTGAAGAATAATAAGAAAATGTGGGAATAATTCTTGCCTCATATTGAATTTTCTTATAATCTTTCATTGCATTCTACTACTAAGATGTGCCCTTTTGAAATTGTGTATGGTTTCCTACATCGTGCACCTGTTGATTTGTTGCCCCTTCCATCTTCGGAGAAGGTTAATTTTGATGCTAAAGAACGTGCTGAATAGATTTTAAAAATGCATGAGTTAACTAAGGAAAACATTGAGCGTATGAATGCTAAATATAAAATTGCTGGAGATAAGGGTAGAAAATATGTTGTGTTTGCACCTGGAGATCTTGTTTGGTTACATTTGCGTAAGGATAAATTTCCTAATTTGCACAAATCAAAGCTAATGCCATGTGCTGATGGTCCTTTTAAGGTGTTAGAGAAAACAAATGATAATGCATATAAATTTGAGCTACCTGCAGTTTTTGGGGTTAGTCCCACTTTTAACATTGCAGATTTGAAGCCTTATTTGGGTGATGAAGATGAGCTTCCGTCGAGGACGACTTCATTTCAAGAAGGGGGGATGATGAGGACACCAATACCATTCTTCACCCATAGCCCCTGCTGCTATACATACTGGACCAATTACAAGAGCTCGCGCACGCCACTTAAATTATCAGGTACTTCCGATTCTTGGTAATGATTCTAATGTTCATGAGAATATGATGCTGCCTAAATTGGATACATTTGTTTTGCTTACAAATGAAGGGCCTGGCATGAATAAGAGGGATGAACACTGGAGCAAGACCAAGCATGGAGATGATGGCATGCGCAAGGGGATCAAGAACGGAGTTACAAGTGATGATTTCAGGACTTTGAAGCCACCATAAGGAGTGCATGAAGCCTTGGACGAAATATACAAGATGCCACTTCATAAATTTCGTCCAGAGGCTATTCTAGATGCCGTGTCACCTTATTATTGGGCCAGGCCCATGTATTTTCGAAATACTTAAGTATAGGCTGTTTTTAGAGTCCGTATGTGTGGGGAAACTAGAGTTAGGGTTGGTTTCGGACCCCTCCTCCAAGGGCCACGAATCCCCCCCCTTCCTCCATATATATAGCCCTTAGGGAGTCGTTTAGACTTTGGGGTTTTGTTTAGATTAAAGTTCTCCATAGTTGCAACTTCGCGTACTTCGTATGTGTTCAACGACTAGACAAAGGCATCACAAAACCCCACCTTGATCAATAAAGCTTTCCTCTTATATTCGCAATATCCATATTGCAATCTCAGTTTCTTGCTTGTTCTTTGTTTGCCTGCAAGAAACAGACCTTCGTGGTCAGGTTGATCGTGCTCCACGCGTGGTCAGTAACCTCCTGGAGTTGGTTTAGAGATTGCTAAGGCGGGACGTCCTCGCACGTTCGTAGTCGGATCGTAAAAGTCGGCTTCCACCAAAACGATAACCACCATCTCATCGAAAGATGGGACACCTTTGCCTCTATCATGCACCATATGCATTCCACACATAACAATGCTCAAGATATTTCCCATAATGCATTACATCCTTTGAGTCTCCATTATGCCGTACATAACAACAAACCTATTATGATGGATGACATATTTCTATATCACGCATCTCATTTATTTGAGCATTGGATATTTTGTGTTAACCAACACATGCACGTATGCATCATGATGGATGATGTGTACATATACCACGCACACACAATTTTCCCTTTGTCCTTGTTTTGTGTAGGTACTCACGTACACTCGTCAACCTCCTAATCCCATGAGTTGACGAAACGAGCTCCTGAGAGCAAAGATGACTTGGGATCCCGTGAACTATCCTTACCACTGTTCTCGTCGCGCAACGACTTCGCACATATTTTTTACTTGGCTCTCACACGGCTATGGGCTATATATCACTTCTTACCTTATTCCCATACTATCGTGTTCACTTTGCATGTTATGCCTATTTCTATGTCTTTGCCATGCAATTGTGACCCTTGCTTGCATCTACCCATGATTCACCATTATGCTACTCCTATGTGTATTTGCATGCTTGGTGGAGATCATTGTTGCTATTGCCATGCTTATCATGTGCCTCATGCTATTGATGCTATTTTGCTCATATCTTGCCTTCATGCTTGTGATATGTCACGTGCATTATTCATGCCCACTATTCGCACACATGACATGCTTGCCATGATTCCCTTCTAGAACGGTGCATCCTCGCACTACTAACTTGCTTGACTTGATCACTAAGATTGCTTGCTTTGTCGCATCACCCATGTTCCATTCTTACTCGCTTTCATGGGTTGATGACATATATGCTCTTACCTCTCACATGATTTATCTTGATCATTGTCTCTTGTCTCCATTAGTGCCATCTCTCATATCAACTTGTATTGAGTGCCAACTTGCCATGATTATTGATCTTGGATACTTGGACATATTACTTGTGATGCATGCTTGTTTGACTGAGCCTATTGTATTTGGTTGTTTTCGCATCATATGCCTCCATACTATGAAATGCTCCCTTGTCTTTTCTTATGATGAGCATGATGCATACACTTGTTGGGTACCTTACCACATGAATGATAGGTTTCGCACTTCCGCTAACATCATTTGTTTTCCAAGTGGTTGTCATGTTCTTTCATTTTGGAAGATTCATAAGGCAGTGCCGTTATGCGACAACTTGGTTATGTGAAGGCATACACGATGTGCAACACCAACATTTGCGAGAATCTCCTAAAGGTGAACTCCTTCCCTTTGAGCCATCCTCAATTACACATATTGGATGGGTCACTCTTTCATTGTTGTCTCCTTATTGTCTACATGATACATCTCGCGAACGGAGGAGCGACATGGGAGATTGGCTCTATGGACCTTCAAGTTGAGTACCGATCGGACTTATTGGATGCACCTTCGAACCTTCACTCATGCCATGACATCGAGCATTGGTACACCAACACCTCCATATTTGTTGATTGTGCTCACACATGTTATGCTCGATGGACATATAATACACATGACAAATTTGCATCTTATGCATGGATTGACTCACATTATGATTGCCTTGTTGCATCTTGTATCCCCATGTCATCCATGATATATGAGCTTGTGCATTGTCTTAGCAAATTTGTTGTGATCTACCTGTAACATCCCAAATTTTCAATTTGGAATGTTATACATTAGGTCATCATTGCATATCATATTTTATTGCATTTTGGTTTGATCCTAGAAATTTTACGCGACTCAAGGACCCACGGAGAGAGTTGGGGATTTCGTTATTTTCATATTTGAGTTTTCTCAAATTTTGAAAATAGGATCGTTTGATTTTAATTATTTTCTCTTCAAATATTTCTTCTATAAAAATAAAAGAGAGAGGATAAAATGACTTCCTCAAAATAAAGAAATAATGAAGATTCAATATGAAAATTAAATAAGGTTTTTTATTTGGAGTTTTATTGCTCTTTTATTTGTATTAGGAAAAATATGCGTTTTTCAAAATTGCATTAGAGTCCCAAATAAATGTTCACCTTGTTTGGTAGATTTTCAGAGGATGGATAAAATTTATTTCAGGATTTTTGGAGTCCATTTAGTATTTCTTTTCTTTGTTTTTCTGTGCGGAATTTTTATATAAAAAAAAGAGAAACTGATTTTATAAGCCGCCGAGGGGGGGCTTTATTAACCGTACCTCGCTGCCAGAGCCGGAGTTCGCCGCCACCGCCGCCGGTTTCTTTTTACCAGTTCGGTTTTTTGGTAAAAACCTAGACGCGTTTTTTTATTAGATCGGTTTTTTTCGGTTTAGTTATATAGCGGACGTTCGTCCGTACGTTCGTTTTAACGAACGGTTTTTCCCGTTAGTTGCAGATAGCGAACGTTCGTTCGTTAGTATGTTCGTCAGTTTTTCTTTTTCTCGGATTTTTCGCGATTATTTTCATCGCGATTTTGTGATCCAATTTCATTTTAGTTTAACTTTTGGTCTCGTTTATCGGAATCAGGCGATTCAAGCGCCTAGAGCTCGTCTTGAATCCCTCTTTCGTTTAATCAACTTAAACAAGTTTTTCTTACTGTAAAATTTGACATTAGTCCAGAAATTAGTAATCGAAGCTTGTTTCTTTCGTAGTTTGAGTTTTGTTGCTTCGTTTGTTTTGATTCTTTTTGCAAAACGGAGTTCTTAAGTTGAACTTTCTGGTTAGATCTTCTTATTTGAGTTTTACTCGTGCATCTTTGTTGATTGCTTATTGTATGCTTGTTTGATTGCGATAGAGTACCCAGAGTGCGAAGCGTGCTACTACGAGTCTCTAGGTTTCACGGATCATCAGCAATGCAAGTAACACTTTGATCATACCTCCTTTTACTACCAGTTTCATTGCATTAGATCAATCCTTAACAATTGCATGGTTAGGATCTGATTAAATTGTGGGTTTGGGAAGTAGATGAGGTAGTACCTATTCACCTGTTTATTATCAAACCTATGGGAGTTACTTCTACGTTGCTTATATTGCTATGTTATGCTCGTAGACCTGGTTTGGGTTTGAGTGTATTCATGACAGATGTGAGTATTGTTAATTAATGGTTAACTTAAGGTGAACAATTAATACACATCTGGGTGGATTGAGGCACCCGGGGAACCCAATGTTGCCTGTAATTTTTGATATCCCGGGGTACCGTGTGATTCTCCTATGGACTGCCACCCAGGCATCAAAGGGATCATAAGTTTATTCATGCTAGAAACTTCCGTGTGCAGCCACATGCCATTATGGGCTCTGGCATAGTTGAGTAAGTTGTGGGAAACCTTTCCATGATGGGCTAGCAGATGTAGGGGATTGTAGGTGTACGGCCTATCTATCGGTTAAGGGGACCTCTTCGGAAAGACTGTGTCTCGGTCATCCGTTTCTCAAACATTATGTAGTGCGAGAAATTCAACGGAGGAGATCGAGTCTTGTGGGGAAAAGTGCACAAACTTCTGCAGAGTGTACAAACTAATCATGGTTAGCCGTGTCCCCGGTTATGGACATCTTGAGTATCTAGTTCTTGGATTATCATGTGGATCTCATCACTCTTAATATAATTTGATTGGGTTTAATGATGATGCTTAATTGGGATTGAGTTGGGTGAACCTTCTCAATGTTTAACAACCACCATGATAGTTAAATAAAATTTATTCCTTTGTTGTAGGTAAAATTGGCTTTCCGCAAAACATATTAACCATACAGCCTCCACCAGCCATATATGCATGTAGTGATAGCATTATTCTGTTCATTACTCTCTTGTTTACATTGCCAGCATATTCCATGTGCTGACCTATTTCGGGCTGCAACGTATCATGTTGCAGACTTTTCAGACGACGAGTAAGGAGCCATAGGTCGTTGTCTTTCACTCAGTGATGTCGTTGGAGTTGATGGACTCACTTTATCTTCCAAGCCTTCCGTTGTTATCGTATTAGATGGCCTTAAGCCATATTTATTGTAATAAGTTCTCTTTTGAGACATTCGATGTAATAAGTGTGTGATTGACTACTCTTGTTATAAATCCTCAAGTACTGTGCATGTCAGCATTACCGACCAGGGATGACACTGATGCACGAAGATCAGACTGTTTGAGGTATGGTCACTACACTACCTTGATGGCATATACATACATCATGATCATATTGCCCATCATCAATTAAATGATCACATACTCATTTTAAGCAGCCATTACCATATTCATGCCATTGATAAACCATCTCACTATGGCATCATTTTGCATCGTGGTTGCATTGATCATATTCACAATACATTTGTGTGCACAATCAATGCTTTTGCTCCCATGAATGTTGTGCATATCATTCTATATCATCTTCATAAGCTTCATGCGCTTTGTCATGAACAATTTTGCCGAACAGACTCATTCTTCTATGATGGACATTTTGTGTGTGCTCACCATTGTATTTCCAAGCGTACTTTGTGTTTGCTCATTTTGCATGTACCACATACCGGAGACACCTTGGAGTGCTTGGATTGCGCCGTGCCTTCAACTCCATCCAACTACAAGTCCATCCACGACAACCGCTTCCATGGTGATGAGCATCACGATCCGAGGTCGGATCTTTCCCAAGGGGGGAAGATGATGCGGAGCATCCCACATTCATCCCCATGTACACTCCGACTACTCTCCAAGCCCCAAGAGGACATACGACGAGACCTCGAACATACTCCATCGGACACAAGGTCAACTCGCTCCTCTCCAAATCGTCACTTTCCACATGCGAGACATGGCTACTACCTCAAACATGTGTGCTATGCATGACCAGGAACCAAGAGGAAGACCATGGACAAGACGGCGAGGACACCAAGCGCGTGGAACAAGAGAAGGAGCTGCCCGGAGGCTACAGTCGCCGGACGACCGGTCCTTACTGGACGTCCAACCCCCTCCAATGACCGAACGTCCGAACGTCTCCGGAAATCCGGAGCCTGAAGCCCGAGCCAAAAGAGCGGACGTCCGACGCTCCCGGATGATCGGACACTTCCGAAAATTCGGTGCCAGCTATCCCGAGCCAAAACACCGGACGTCCGACAAGTACCGGACGACCGGACCCTCGCGAGCCACCGGAAGTCCGGTACCCATCGGACGACCAGCGTGTGTATGTGCGCAGAGTATCGGGCCAAGGCCCATGTATCCCCCACTTACCCCTTCATGGACCCTAGACTATATATACTCCTCCACCTCCTCCTAGTTAGGGTTAGAGTTGTGATAGCTCATATTAGAGATAGAGCCTCGCTCATCCACATCGGATCTACTCCACAAGAGAGACCACGGCCCCTCTACGGAGAAGATCCACGTTCGATTCAAGACCTCCTCGCGGAGAAGACCATCAAGACCTCCTCGCGGAGAAGACCATCAAGACCTCCTCACGGAGAAGAACTGGTTACCTCTTGTATTGTCCCTTGTTGATCGTGGATCATGTATCTCCCTTTGTGTTCATGGATCTAGCACATGTGTGACTTAATCTTGTTGGTTTGGGTGTTACTCTACGTTCCCCTTTGTGATTTCCCCTCGCGTTTCCCCTCGTGTTCTTCGTGTTCATCGCGGGATCCGTTCCTTTCGTGAAAGATCGGCCACATAGGGTTCCACCCTACATTAGTTCTTCCGCAAATTCAAAAAATCCCCACCAAAAATAGCCCAAATTTTATTTGTAATTTGTTGGTATGATGAAGTTCTGTATCATGGTATCCCTCCATTGTATATAACCCTTGCCATTGCATTGTTAACCCCTAGCCCATTTTGTGTCACTTGCCTATCGAGACTAGCTATTTGAGTATTGCCGGCAACGTTACTTGTGCACATTAGTGGTCTACACCTTCCATTGCATACATACCATATCATATTGGTATCATATCATCCCTTGTGCCACAAGTTTGTTCCCGCATATATACAATTGCTATCTTGGTTCGTGCATTGTGCAAAAGTGGCCATACAAAAAAAAGAATAAGCTTTTAAGGAAAAGAGAAAGAGCAAAGAAGCTTGTAAGCAATAGCCATAGCCATAGCATCATACCACATTGCATATAAGATTGTCATATCCGGTCATCTTGGATCACACCACCGGAACATACATACATAGCATACTTGGGATAGAAAGTTCATACATTTTGCATATCATAGGTTGTGCACAAGTGTCCTATCCGCGTATTGAGCAATCGTGCTAGCGTCTCTCTTGAGTTGTGCAACACGAGCGTTTTCCGTGGATTCCACATTTTGTGCTCATCCTTGGTTGCACGACCCCTTTTATCTATCCGTGTGTGCGTTTCCGTGTGCCATTCATTGCTATTGGTCTACTTGTTTCACTTGCAAATTTGTGAATGTCTTTCAACATTATTGACTCTTGCTAACATTTTGCATCAATTTTTTTGTGCCACTATCCTCACCGAGCTCCACCATAAGCCTTATTTGTGTAGGTCTGAGAAACCGACAAGAATTGGTAACAATTGTGCTATTTCCTTGTTACATCATTGAGTGATCATTGATCCATCTTCAATATCGGTCAAGGTACATTTGGTATAGTTCTTCTCCTTTCTCCACTCATATTTGCTCGAGTATTGTGATGGATAGGCAAGGCATTTCATCTCCGGTCTTCCACAACAACGATGGCGTGAACAACTACATCACCAAAGCGTCAATCTTCGACCTACAATGACAAATGCAAGGCGCACAATCAAGATTGCGACAGCGCATTGAGAACCTCTCCATCGACATTCGTCACTCCGAAGCAAGGGAAAGGGACTACATCGACAACAAGCTTTACGCACAAAAGGAGGAGCAAGATGCAAGGATGGAGGAGATTCAGACCTTGTTGATCAACCGTTCTTCCCCTTCATCATCCTCAAGGCGACGACATTCAAGTCACAAGTCTTCAGAGCAGAAAAATGATGCAAGCGCAAGTCGTCCACGTCCACATCTCCATGGCGACCACCATCACGTTCGTGATCTTCCTCGTCATGAAGGGCAAGTCACCTCAAAGCAACTTGTGCACGATGACAACGAACGACATCTACTATGAGCTCAAGTGCGACAACGCCAACATCATCATGACGATGCTCACCAAGCGCAAATGCACAAGTCCCAACAAGCCCTACTTCATGCCAAGGCCAACCTTCATGAGCATAAGGGAAGACGGCGAGACGAGCACCACCAAGACGGAGCTACGACTACAACAACCACTTTGGCATCTTTGCCAAGTGCTATCAAGGCATCTTCGCCTTTGGATGTACGGCATCTTCGCCTACTTCCCATGAGTTCGCCTACATCGACATCATCAAGTACAAGGTGACCACCTACAACTGAGGGCGACACTTCCATCTTCGGAAACCCCTCAAGGAAGATGGCCGAGCATGGGAAATTCCCTTCGGTCATGGAGATGAGCTACGAGGTGCCACATCATATGGGCCTCCTACAACAAGACGGCGACAAGAAGGTCAAGCAAGGGTGAGGGAGTCCTGGATTAGGGGGTATCCGGACAGCCGGATTATATCCTTTGGCCGGACTATTGGACTATGAAGATACAAGATTGAAGACTTCGTCTCGTGTCCGGATGAGACTCTACTTGGCGTGGAAGGCAAGCTAGCCAATACGGATATGTATATCTCCTCCTTTGTAACCGACCTTGTGTAACCCTAGCCCCCTCTGGTGTCTATATAAACCGGAGGGTTTTAGTCCGTAGGACAACATACAATCATACCATAGGCTAGCTTCTAGGGTTTAGCCTCTCCGATCTCGTGGTAGATCAACTCTTGTAATACTCATATCATCAAGAATAAATCGAGCAGGACGTAGGGTTTTACCTCCATCAAGAGGGCCCGAACCTGGGTAAAAACATCATGCTCCCTGCCTCCTGTTACCATCCACCTTAGACGCACAGTTCAGGACCCCCTACCCGAGATCCGCCGGTTTTGACACCGACATTTGTGCTTTCATTGAGAGTTCCTCTGTGGTGTCGCCGTAAGTAAGGATGCCTCGTCTCGTTGTTAAAAGCAACATCATCGCCGGGGGAGCTCTGGCTGTCGGGCAAACTCTCCGGCTAGGCAGTTTCGTCATGACTGCCTGTTCGGCCGCTGCACCGACGATGACTTCTCGGGTCATCAAAAACAGCCTCCACGTCGGCTCGGAAGTCGCCGAGCAGATGGATCCAATGGAGCTCTCTTCCCTAAACGAACTCTTGGATCGCATCACCGCCTTGGGAGTCGCTACGGACTATGATCGGATTGGGCTTAAACCGGATCAAAGGGAGATTAACTCTCCATCGGTCACCCGTCACGTTGCGGTAGTGGAGGAACAATGCGGCAACTCTTCCTCTATTTTGAGGACTAACTATGTCCGGATTCCTGAGCTCTCCGAGCCGGATACTCGCTTACGGGAGTACATTACCCAAGCCCTGAACCTAGAATCAGGCAGCGGGCCAAATTTATCGGGTAACACTCCGGAACCCGAACTTCCAAGATTGGAAACTCCTCGGCCCCTGGGTCTCAGATCGGGTAGGGTTTCGGACTCAAATCCACCCACCCACCCAGACATAAACGATCTTTCCCACATCAGGCAAGAGCCCCATGAAACAATACATCATTATTGGGCCAGATTCCTCCTTGTGATGAACAAGGTTAAGGAGTCCCGCGAGGAAGATGCAGTCTCACTTTTCTGCAATAATTGCACGGACAAGGGAATACTTAATGCCTTAAGTCGCTGTGACATATCACGCTTCGCTGACTTGGCATCAATGGTACGAAAGTACTGTGCGATGGAAAGCGCCTGGAAAACCGAAACGAAATTTTGGGATAATCCAGCTCCAAATACACACCCAGTCCGAAGTAAAAGGGTGCACTATATTAAGACACCCACGCTAGTTGCAAAGAAACAAAAATCCTCTACAGGACATGGAACCGTACTGGAGGGATGGCTTAACGGACCCTGCAGAATTCATAGTACAGCGGATACAATTACCAACGCACAGCCTTAGAGCATGTTGGATACTCCGGCAGGTGGCCAAAAGTGGTGAGGATCTTCTTATCCCAAATGCCACAGAGCACCATCCCGTGGATAACAATACGGTGTTAACAGTCTTTGAGACCTTTGCGTCAAATAATAGGCGCAAGCGAACACTCCGCAGCATGGCCGAAATCTGCCACGTAGCAGCAATAAATCCATGGAGTGACACGGCTATTACCTTCAATGCCAGTGACGAACCTAAATTCCAAACAGCCAAGCACCAGCCGCACTGGTCCTCAGTCCAATTGTGACGGCTTTCGACTCACCAAAGTACTCATGGACGGTGGCAGTGGATTAAACCTCATCTATGAGGAAACCTTTCAAAAAATGGAAATAGACTGGAACCGCATTGAGCAAAGTAGCACAACCTTCAGGGGAATCATACCCAGTCGGGAGGCACGTCGCTGGGAAAATCACACTAGATGTGGTATTCGGTACGCCAGAGAACTATAGGTCCAAAAGATTACATTTCAAGTGGCCCCGTTCAACAGTGGATACCACGCCCTTTTAGGACGTGAGGTGTTCACGATCTTCCAAGCCGTACCCCATTATGGGTACATGAAGCTCAAAATGCCCGGGCCCAACGGGATCATCACCCTCGCCAGTGATCCGGACACAGCACTCCGCGTCGAAAACAAAACAGCCGCACTGGCCCTCGAGGCATTATCCGAAGCCCTCTCGGCCGAGGAATTAACCACACTACGTGGACAGGGACGACATGATACTCGATAAGAGATCCAAGTCCACCTATTTTAAACCAGCTGATGAAATAGTCAAATTCCAAGTCAACCCAACGGACCCTACAAAAACAGCCTCCATCGGGGCACAGTTAAACCCCGCCGTGGACGCCGCACTACGAGAGTTCCTGCATGAGAATTGGGACATATTCGCCTGGCATCCCTCAGACATGCCAGGAATCCCACGCAGGCTGGCCGAGCATAGCCTCAATATCCTAAAGGGATTCAAGCCGGTCAAGCAAGCTCTTCGGCGTTTCTCCGAACCTAAGAGACAGGCCATGGGAGAGGAACTAGCCAAGTTATTGGAGGCCGGATTCATCAGAGAAATAAAACACCCGGACTGGCTAGCAAACCTGGTAATGGTACCAAAGAAGGATAAATCCTGGCGCCTTTGTGTCGATTTCAAGGACCTCAATAAAGCTTTCCCAAAGGATCCCTTCCCCCTGCCCCGCATCGATCAAATTATCTATGCTACCGCAGGACACGAGTCATTGTGTTTCCTCGACGCATACTTCGGTTACCACCAAATCAAGATGGCGGAAGCCGCAATGGCATTCATCACACCATACGATCCCTTCTGTTTCAACACAATGCCTTTTGGGCTCAAAAACGCCGGCGCAACATATCAGCGCAAGATTCAGACATGTCTGGACAAACAAATCAGCAAAACAGTAGAGGCATACGTAGGCGATGTGGTCGTCAAAACCAAACACGTCGACTCTTTGATAGACGACTTGAGGCTCACATTCAACAACCTCCGAACATACGGCATCAAGCTCAATCCGGAAATATGCGTTTTCGACGTACCAGCCGGAAAGCTCCTGGGTTTTATTGTCTCCAGTAGAGGTATTGAAGCTAATCTGGCCAAAATCCGAGCTTTGTCACAGTTGGCTACCCCAACAGACCTCAAACAAATCCAGAAGTTAACTGGATGCGTGGCGGCTCTAAGCCGCTTTATCTCCCGCTTAGGAGAAAAGGCCTTACCCCTTTATCGCCTCCTTCGGTGCACCGAACACTTTGAGTGGATGGACACGGCCACAGCCGGATTGGAAGAAATAAAGGCCATTTTGGCAACCAACCCAATCCTGGCCGCGCCAAACATCGGCGAACCAATGCTATTGTACATTTCGGCAACTCATCAAGTTGTAACGCAGTGCTCGTCGTCGAACGAGAAAGCTGACGGACATAAATTCCCTCTTCAAAAGCCGGTATACTATGTATCCACTGTCCTCACTCCATGCAAATCACGGTACCCACATTATCAAAAGATAGCCTATGCGGTATTCATGGCATCCCGGAAGCTGCGACACTACTTTCAAGAGTGTTCGATTCAGTAGCCTCAGAAGTGCCACTTAATGATATTATAAACAACCGCGACGCTACGGGCCGGATTGCTAAATGGGCCATTGAGCTCCTCCCGTTCGACATAACATACAAACCTCGACGAGCCATTAAGTCGCAACTATTGGCCGACTTGTCGCCGAATGGACGGAGTCCGAACTCCCTAAAGAGTACGGCGCATACTCCAATTGGATCATGCACTTCGACGGTTCTAAAATGCTGGCTGGTCTAGGGGCCGGCGTCGTCCACACGTCCCCAACCGGAGATACCGTTCAGTACGTACTGCAAATATTGTATACAGACTCCAACAACGCAGCCAAATATGAAGCTCTGTTGCATGGTCTTCGGATGGCAGTCTCCATGGGCATTCAACGCCTGGAGGTGCCTGAGGATTCAAACCTCGCAATATCCCAAAATGGAGACTTTGACGCCAAGGATCCGAAAATGGCGGCCTACCGAAACGTCGTCCTAAAAATGTCAGCTCAGTCCGAGGGGCTCGAATTTCACCATGTGGCTCAGGAAAACAATCAGGCGGCGGATACCCTCGCCCGCATCGGTGCAAAACGCGATGCAGTCCTCCCCAACATATTTCTGGAGAGGCTGTTCAAGCCATCCGTAGTATGGGAAGGGGACACCGGTAACAATAGTCCGGACCCGGCCAAAATACCTGATACTGAACACTCTGACACAATCGGAGGCTCCGCCACCGAAATAACACCTTTAGCCCACGTAATAATGGCCATCATAGCCCCGTGGACAGAACCATTCCTGGCCTACCTAACTAGGCAGGAACTTCCGGAGGACCAAAACGAGGCGCTGCATAGTGCGGCGATCCAAGGCCTACAGGGTCCATGAGGGAGAATTGTATAAAAAAAGCACTACCGAGTCCTTCAAAGGTGCATCTCCGAAGAGGAAGGGTGGAACCTTTTGGAGAAATCACGCCGGACTCGCGGTCACCACCGCAGCCCGGGCTCTTGTAAGCAAGGCCTTCCGTACATGATTCTATTGGCCAACGGCCCGGGCAGATGCACAGGACTTGGTCCAACGTTGCGCCGGTTGCCAGCTCTTTGCAAATCAAAGCCACATGCCACCCACCGCCCTCCAAACAATCCCCATTACGTGGCCCTTCACGGTTGGGGGCTTGACATGGTTGGACCCCTTAAAGGGGGAACCCACAAGAAAAAATACTTATTGGTCATGGTGGATAAATTCACCAAATGGATAGAGGCCAAACCTGTTAAAACAGCCGAATCCGGACCGTGATAGATTCATATCCGGGGTTGTACACCGTTATGGCGTCCCCCACAGCATCATCACTGACAACGGCACAAACTTCACGGCCGACGAGGTAAAACTCTGGTGCAGCAAAATGGGCATCAAGCTCGATTATGCTTCAGTCTATTCACCCACAAACCAACGGCCAGGTTGAGCGAGCAAACGTTCTTATAATGAGCGGCATTAAACCCAGACTAGTGCGTTCCTTAATGGAGTCTAACACGCACTGGGTAGAGGAGGTCGACTCCGTACTCTGGGGGCTGCGGACCACGCCGAACCGTAGTACCGGATATACACCCTTCTTTATGGTGTACGGTGCAGAGGCAGTCCTGCCCTGCGACATAATTCATGACTCACCTCGGGTGCGCATGTACGAAGAAAGAGAAGCCGAACTCGATCGGCAGGACAGTCTGGACACCCTGGAGGAGGAGCGCGGTGTAGCAAAAGCCCGTTCCGCATTTTATCAGCAACAGGCTCGCAGATACCAAAGCAGCGAAGTACGGGCCAAAACTTATAACATTGGCGAACTAGTTCTACGCCTGCCGGATAAGAAAAAGAACAAGCTCGAGCCCAAATGGGAAGGTCCCTTCATTATTGACCAAGTTCTGACCGGTGGAGCGTACCGACTGCGGGATGCATCGACTAATCGACTCGAGCCAAACCCATGGAACGCGGCCATGCTCCGAAGATTCTACGCCTAGCGCCGGACTCTATGTTCGTCCCCTTCCTCTGTCCATTTTTGCATATACATTATCTGTCTTGTTTTTCTTTCTTCCTTTTATTCTTTCTCTAGGCCTTTAATTAAGGGCCAACTTGTGCCTCACTTGCACACTATAGATGCGCTAGCCGCGCTCGTCATACCTGGGGGCTTCTTTGGCAGAAGCTTAATTATTTATCCGGGCCTCATGCCCCGCACAGGTGTTATGCTTCCACATGTACCTTTTTTCGCCAGTATATGCAGCGATATGACTTAAGTTTTGGCCAAGCTGGGTTGCCTGGCTCTTGTATTTATGCCCTACGTTCCCGTTAATTCAGCTAGGGCATAAGGGGAGAACCTCTGCGATTGTTACTGCTGGGTCAGCCGGATGTGTACCTCAGACTGGTGAAGCCGAAAGATAGCGTTCTTAAGGGAATATTCGGTCGGTGAACAAAAGATGATTTTTTTATTTTCCATATCTGCCCTAGATGTTTTTTCCTACGTTTCTTATCGCAGTCCGGACATGCACTTTAGGGCATGCATACCCAGGGAAAGGAACCCTTAACGGAACTATTCTCCCTGGAAGATGTTTCTTACTACCCATGTAATATAACATAACTAGTTGGGAACTTGTCCGTTCAAGCACTAATGACCCCTACGCCTAGTATCCACGCATACCCCGGTTCTTTTATAACTGAGCGGGTATTCGGATACGCTCCGGACTATCAGGTCCCGAGGTTGAAGCGAAAAGGTCTGCCAAGACAAATGATCTACAATCCGGCTAGAAGGCATTATACATGTCACTTTAATTACATAGTCATGCGGACTGACTAAATTCCTCTTCTATACCGTCCAATAGGCGGTCTAGCCTACAATCCTGTTGGGAATACTTTGCGGCTAATTCTACTTGCCCATAAACTAAGCTAACGGGGATCTCTTTTCCGTCGGGCCCCACAGGTCCAACCTCGGCCATGTGATTTGGGTCAGCCTTGGTATACCGCGTCTTCACCATGGCCCGGGCTTCTCTGGCACCTTGTCGGCAGGCTGATAGCTTCCATAATCGGAAGCGCCGCCGTGCTCCCTTGAGCTTCTCCGTAAGCTCTACAACGCCCTCTGAGAGGGAGACGGATGGCCACAAGGCCTGGGCAACACCTTGCATCACCTGCCGAACTTCGTGCAGATGTGAGAGCTCGGATAGAAGATCACCCGCAGACCCGGGCATTTCCTCCGCAGGATGACCCGTCAGCATACCTACAGACATAACGCCGTTAGTCGGCTTCTTCGCCGAACTCCTTTAAAAGGATTCGTTCAAGCACTTACTGAAAATGCCGTGCCGAAGCCACTTATTCTCCTTCTCGGAGTCTTGAAGCTGGGCTCGAACGTCTTTTAGTTCCACGCTCAGCTTGATATTGGCGTCTTGGAGATTATTTTTCTCCCTCCTAACCTCAGTCAGCACGCGTTTGCCAGCCTCTAGCTATTGCACGACATGCTGGTCCTCCGGATTTTCTCCGGATTCATCTGCAACATCTATTGTTAGATCTGCAGCCACGCCGCACACTATATGGTAACCATCATTCTTTAAAGTAAATGTTACCAGCGGGTGACTTTTTCGGTTCCTGCAATGCGGCGACAGCGGCCCGCAGTTGGGTCTTGCATTCCTCTAGCTCCTGTGATAGCCTAGTATTCTTCTCTGTAAGAACCTGCACAATAAAGATGATCCTTAAATCTATTCTGCTAACTGTTTCAAGTCTTAGGGGTTACTGATACATATAATCATCATATTTACTTATGCGTACATCCTTTACATACTGATCCATGGCTCTGGCTAGACCATCTTGAGCAGGTCGGAGGTACGCCTCTCCAGAATTGAAGGAACCAAATGCCTCTGGTGAGAAACAAGCGTCACGGAGTACGCCCGGGCGGCGCCTATGATTCATGGCGCTTTCTACTTCTGAGTTTGTAGCGGATAATCTATCTGCATCCTCTGTAGGGGGTTATCCGGCACCCGCCCTATATCGGCTTCCGCCTCTATGTCCGGTCCTGGCGCCTGACTGCTGGAAGCGTGATTAGTAACATCGCCGGACATATACTGGCGAGCGATTTTTCTGTTAAAGAAACACGAGCGTCATTACATTTCTAGAAAGACGACAACCATGGAGTGGGGTTTTTGTTATACCTTTGCGCCGGTGTCTCCGTCCTGCCCGCCTTCCTTTTTGGCCTACCCGGCCTCGGTGCCTCTTGTTGGCGAGTTGCTGCGGGTTCGGCAGGGCGTCCCGAATGCATTCCCTGTAAAAATGCCATATGTATATGGTGGGTGAAGTGTCTAAAAGGGGATCCTAGTTTTTTGGAGTTGGGATTTTTGGTTTTTCTTACGTGCGATGCAGGGAGCAGTCCGGGATAGTCGGCCGTAATGGCCACCATGGCATCATCGCAGCTTAACTGATAGAACTGGGTCTATCAGCTCCACGAATATAACGGATCTTCTTCAAGTCCGGAGTCGAGGGCCCGGTCAGGGTCCTCTGGTTGTGGAGAAGGGCTGCTGACCTCCTTTATGGCTTTTTCGCAGTTCCTGCCGCAAAGTGGCAAGGTGAATACTTACGACAAAGAATGGGGAAAATGGGAGTAAGGAGATATAACTTACCCAGCTTGGAGGATTGTACATGGAGAATCCATCCCGTGGCTTGATGCGAGTGAACTCCTCTTCCTCTCCCTTGAACAATTCGGACAGAATTTTCGCTAAAGCGGCAGCATTGTCTGGACCCTTATGCCCGCAGCGGGTGGCATCATCCGCCCCATTAAAACACCACAAGGGGTGCCCATGATATTGAAGTGGTTGCACTCCCCGCATTACGCAAATCGACATAACTTCAATTACTGTCAATCCTGATTGAGCCAGTGCTTTAATCCGGTTCATCAGATAGAGGACTTATCCATTGTCTTCCACCTGGGGGCTCCGTGGGCGCGAACTTCGGCGTTTCTTCAGAGGAGCATTGTTGAACTCAGGAAGACCCCGCCGAACAAGGTCCGGAAGGGGAACGTCCTCCATATAAAACCATTCTGAAGGCCAGTCTTCGGGTTACTTCTTCGGAGTACCGGACAGGTATCCGCTATCGGCGATGCGCCATATTTTGGCTCCGCCCACTTGATAAAGTGACCCCCTCTGTGTGCGAGGGACGAGGCAAAATAGCCTTTTCCACAGCTCGAAGTGAGCCTCGCAGCCCAGGAACAACTTGCAGAGAGCCACATAGCCGGCGATATGTAGAATGGAGGCGGGGGTGAAATTGTGTAATTGGAGGCCGTAGAACTCCAGGATCCCGCGGAGGAACGGATGAATTGGAAATCCGAGTCCCCTTAATAGATAGGGAACAAGGAAGACCCGTTCCTCCATAGAGGGACAGGGAAAGCTCTCCGCTTGCTCCCCGCCATTATAGGTGGCAAGCCCGGCTCGAACGGGCACCATGTACGCTGGAGGGAGAAATCCCTTAGTCTGCAGTTCGACTAAACAATTGTGTGGGACTGAACACCTCTCCCAATCACCGGGCTTAGGGCTTCGGGGGAGGGAGGAGGAGCTGCGGAGGTCGGCCATGCTGGAATGGATCTTTCCGGAACGCGCTCTGACGGACTCTCGCTGGGGGAGGATGGTATGGATCGGATCTAAGGATCCCCATCCCTTTAATAGACAATTTATTTATCTGGCTAGGGGGGCAAATGTAAAAACGCCCTGGCGCCTCATATTCATTCGACGCATGGGAGAAAGCCCTTATTGGGCACAGAAGCCAAGAGGTCCAAACATTTAAGGGACCAGACACTGCTTTACAAACGTTCGAAAGATGGAGTAGAACCTGCCTTGCAATGCAGAAGACAATACTGCGCGTCGGACTCATCGTCATTGAAGCCTGGTTAGGGGGCTACTGAGGGAGTCCTGGATTAGGGGGTATCCGGACAGCCGGATTATATCCTTTGGCCGGACTGTTGGACTATGAAGATACAAGATTGAAGACTTCGTCTTGTGTCCGGATGGGACTCTACTTGGCATGGAAGGCAAGCTAGGCAATACGGAGGGTTTTAGTCCGTAGGACAACATACAATCATACCATAGGATAGCTTCTAGGGTTTAGCCTCTTCGATCTCGTGGTAGATCAACTCTTGTAATACTCATATCATCAAGAATAAATCGAGCAGGACGTAGGGTTTTACCTCCATCAAGAGGGCCCGAACCTGGGTAAAACATCGTGTTCCCTGCCTCCTGTTACCATCCGCCTTAGACGCACAGTTCAGGACCCCCTACCCGAGATCCGCCGGTTTTGACATCGACAAAGGGCCATCCTCTTCGACTACAAAGACGAGCACGAACCTCTTCAACAACATGAAGACGGTGCCCATATTAGACTCATACTCCGAGTCAAGCTACGCGGCCGCACATGAGACCTTATCTTTGGTCTTAGAGGAGAGTGATGATGTGCCGTCTTCGGTCTTCATCCACGGCTACGACTACGACATGATTGAGCATGGAGACGTTTGCATCTACATCTCTCTAACACCCACATATGTCGAGATGCCCCAATTGCCATGTGAGGAGAGCCACCACCCCATGCGTGACATGAGTGACTCCACCATACGTGACATTGAGAGCATTTCCTATGAGAGGATGAGTGTGACCACCACTAGCCCCACACTTGAGAGCATGCCACACATCCTATGTAAGGTTGAGATCCATTTGAGTGACTCCACCAACCATATGGGTGAGAGCATCCACGAGGGAGTGAGTGAGCCACAACACTTAGTGAGTGAGGTAGTTGATACGGCATGTGAGGCCACTTTGATTTCTAATGACTTAAACTCCACTCCTAGTGGGTTTTCTTCTTTGGTGCTAGATCTCCTACATGACTACACGCCTATCCTCGGCGAGTCCATACCTCCAATGGAGACGACGATGGCCATGGTGGACGATGATGCACCTCCCACATGGTTCCATCATGATGAAGATGAACATGACACGGTCTTCGACACCTCACCTACAACACATGAGCGATGCTCCAAAGGTAACATAGGTGATGGTGCTTCTCTTGTCCCACTAGTGAACTATCTCACCAATGATTGCTTGCATGATGTTGATCCACCTATTCCCAAGCTTCATGCTAGTGAGAATTCTTCATGTCATGACTTACCAATTTATGATGGATATGATGATGAGCATGTTGATTTGCCTAGTTGTGATGCTATGCTCCATACGATAGCATGTGAAAATTCTATTGGTCACATCATGTTTGACAATCCTTTAAATTTGTCATATGCTACGAGTGAGATCTCCCATCTTGCATCATTTCAATCTCAACATTGTAACTATGCATGTCCCATTAAAATCAACCCCATTTGCACTTATGGCATAGATGACAAGATGATGGTTATTGGCTTTTGTTTTTCATGTGATGATATTGCCATGCTTCCTTTACATGATTTGCGCAATTCATCTACTATGCCATGCCATGATCACAATATTCCAAATATGCATTGTTTTGGATGTTGTAAATATTCTCCATGTGATGTTTCTACTAATGATCATGTGGAGGCCCCCATAGTTTCCTCACACATATTAGGAGATTTTGATGCATTCCATAATTTGCATTATTCTCATAATTGCTTGCACCATATGCATTCCAAGAATAACAATGCTCTAGATATTTCTCATGATGCATTACACAATTTGAGTCTCCATTATGCTTTACATAACAACAAACCTATCATGATGGATGACATGTTTCTATATCACGCATCGCATTTATTTGAGCATTGGATATTTTGTGCTAACCAACAAAAGCACGTGCGCATCATGATGGATGATGTGTACATATACCACGCACACACAATTTTCCCTTTGTCTTTGTTTTGTGTAGGTACTCACGTATAGTCGTCAATCTCTCATTCCCAAGAGTTGACGAAACGAGCTCTTGAGAGCAACGGCGATTTGGGATCCCGTGGACTACCTTTACCACCGTTCCATTCGCGCAAGAACTACGTGCATCTCTTTCACTTCGCTCTCACACGGCTATGGGCTATTTACCATTTGTCACGTTATGCCCATTTTCTCGTGTTCACTTTGCATGTTATGCCTCTTTACATGATTTTGCTTGCATTTGTGACCCATGATTGCATTTACCCATGATTCACTATTATGCTACTCCTATGTGTATTTGCATGCTTGGTGGAGATCCTCGTTGTTATTGCCATGTTTATCATGTGCCTCATGCTATTGATCCTTGTTGTGTTGGGAGAGTCATTATATACCATTGCTATTTGCATATGGCCTCTCGCCAATACATTGATGATATTTTGCTCATATCTTGCCTTCATGCTTGTGATATGTCTTGTGCATTATTCATGACCACCATTTGCACACATGACAAGCTTGACAAGATTCCCTCTAGTATGTTGCATCTTCGCACTACTAGCTCACACCACTTGATTGCTATGATTGCTTGCTTTGTTGCATCACCCATGTTCCTTTCTTACTCGCTTTCTTGGGTTGATGACATATATATTCATGCCTCTCACATGATACATCTTGTTCATTGTCGGTTGCCTCCAATTGTTGCATCTATGATTATTGATGTTGGAGACTTGGACACTTAGTTGTGATGCATGCTTGCTTGATTGCGCCTATTATATTTGGTTGTTCTCGCATCATATGCCTCCATACTATGAAATGCTCCCTTGCCCTTTCCTATGATGAGCATGATGCATACGCTTGTTGGGTATTTTACCACACGAATGATAGGTTTTGCATTTCCGCTAACCTCATTTGTTTTTCCGAGTGTTTGTCATGTTCTTTCATTTTGAAGGATCCCGTCATGAGACAATTTGGTTATGTGAAGGCGTACACGATGTGCGACACCAACATTTTCGACATTCTCATAAAGGTGAACTCCTTCCCTTTGAGCCATCCTCAAATACGCATATTGGATGGGTCACTCTTTCATTGTTGTTTCCTTCTTGTTGTCTACATGATACATCTCGTGAGCGGAGGAGCGACATTGAAGATTGGCTCTATGGACCTTCACATTGAGGAGCGCTTGGACTTATAGGATGCACCTTCGAACCTCCACTCATGCCCCGACATCAATAATTGGTACACCAACACCTCCATATTTGTTGATTGTGCTCACACATGTCATGCTTGATGGACATATCATACACATGACAAATTTGTATCTTATGCATGGATTGACTCACATTATGATTGCCTTGTTGCATCTTGTATTCCCATGTCATCCATGATATATGAGCTTGTGCATTTCCTTAGCAAATTTGTTGTGATCTTCCTTGATGGCATATTTATACATCATCATCAAATTGCCCACCATCAATTGTGATAGAGGCAAAGGTGTCCCGTCTTTCCATGAGATGGTGGCTATTGTTTTGGAGGAAGTCCACTTTGACGATCCGACTATGAATGTGCGAGGAAGTCGCGCCTTAGCAATCGCTAAACCAACTCCAAGAGGTTATTGACCACGCCGGAGCATGATCAACCTGACCACGAAGTCTGTTTCCTGCAGGAAAACGAAGAACAAGCAAGAAACTAAGATTGCAATCTGAATATCGCGAATATAAGATGAAAGCTTTATTGATCAAGGTGGGGATCTGTGACGCCTTTGTCTGGTCGTTGAACACAATCGAAGTATGCGAAGTTGCAGCTATGGCGAACGTTAATCTAAACAAAACCCAAAGTCTAAACGACACCCTAAGGGCTCTATATATGGAGGAAGAGGGGTGGATTTCGTGGCCCTTGGAGGAGGGATCTGAAACCAACCCTAACTCTTGTTTCCCCACACATACAGACTCTAAAAATAGACTATACTTAAGTATTTCGAAAATACATGGGCCTGGCCCAATAATAAGGTGATGCAGCACCTAGAATAGCCTCTGGACGAAATTTATGAAGTGGCATCTTGTATATTTCGTCCAAGGCTTCAAGCACTCCTTATGGTGGCTTCAAAGTCCTGAAATCATCACTTCTAACTCCGTTCTTGATCCCCTTGTGCATGCCATCATCTCCATGCTTGAACTTGCTCCAAGGTTCATCTTTCTTGTCCAAACTAGGCCCTTCATTTGTAAGCAAAACAAATGTATCTAATTTAGGCAGCATCATATTCTCATGAACATTAGAATCATTACTACGAAATGAAAGTACATGATAATTCAATTGGCGCGCGAGCTCTAGTAATTGGTCCAGTATGTATAGCAACGGGGGCTGTGGGTGTAACAATGGTATTGATGTCCTCATCATCCCCCCCTTCTTGAAATGAAGTCGTCCTCGACTAAAGCTCATCCTCCTCACCCAAATAAGGCTTCAAATCTGCAATGTTAAAAGTGGGACTAACCCCAAAATCTGCAAGCAGCTCAAGTTTATATGAATTATCATTTATTTTCTCTAACACCTTAAATGACGAGCAGCACGTGGCATTAGCTTTGATTTGCACAAATTAGGAAATCTATCCTTACGCAAATGTAACCAAACAAGATCTCCAGGTGCAAATACAACATGTTTTATACCCTTATCTCCAGCAAGTTTATATTTAGCATTCATATGCTCAATGTTTTCCTTAGTTAACTCATGCATTTTAAAAATCAATTCAACACGTTATTTAGCATAAAAATTAACCTTCTCCGAAGATGGAAGAGGCAACAAATCAATAGGTGCACGAGGTAAGAAACCATACACAATTTCGAAAGGGAACATCTTAGTAGTAGAATGCAATGAACGATTATAAGAAAATTCAATATGAGGCAAGCATTCTTCCCACATTTTCTTATTATTCTTCTAAACAACCCTAAGCATAGTAGACAATGTCCTATTGACTACTTCAGTTTGTCCATCAGTTTGGAGGTGACAAGTAGTACTAAAAAGCAGTTTAGTCCCCAACTTAGCCCATAAAGATCTCCAAAAGTGGCTAAGAAATTTAGTATCATGATCTGAAACAATAGTATTTGGCACACCATGCAAGCGAATAATTTCACGAAAGAACAAATCAGCAACATTAACATCATCATCGCTTTTATGACATGGTATAAAGTGTGCCATTTTCGAGAACCTATCCACGACAAAAAATATGCTATCCCTCCCCTACTTTGTTCGAGGTAAACCTAAAACAAAGTCCATAGATATATCCTCCCAAGGAACACTAGGTACAGGCAAAGGCATATATAAACCACGAGGATTGAGTTGTGACATAGCTTTTTGACATGTAGTGCAATGAGCAACAAAACGCTCAACATCCCATCTCATCTTTGGCCAAAAGAAATGTGTAGCAAGTATATCCTCCATCTTCTTGATGCCAAAGTGTCCCATTAATCCTCCTCCATGCGCCTCCTGCAACAACGAAATACGAACGGAGCTAGCTAGAATCCATAGCTTGTTAGCACGAAACACAAATCCATCGTTAAGAATGAACTTGTTCCAAGTTCTCCCTTCCTTAAAATTCTGCAACACATCTTTAAATTCAGCATCATGCACATATTGATCTTTGATGGTCTCCAAACCGAATATTTTAAAGTCAAGTTGTGAAAGCATAGTATAACGACGAGACAATGCATCAGTAATAACATTTTCTTTACCCTTCTTGTGTTTGATGACATAAGCAAAAGTCTCAACGAATTCAACCCATTTATCATGTCTACGGTTCAGTTTTGCTAGACTTTTAATGTGTTTCAAAGATTCATGATCAGAATGTATAACAAATTCCTTGGGCCATAAATAATGTTGCCATGTTTCTAAGGTCCGAACAAGAGCATATAATTCTTTATCATAAGTAGAATAGTTCAGACTAGGCCCACTCAATTTTTCAGAAAAGTATGCAATAGGTTTGCCATCTTGTAATAACACACCTCCTAATCCAATTCCACTAGCATCACATTCAAGCTCAAAAGTCTTATTAAAATCAGGAAGTTGGAGTAAAGGAGCATGTGTCAACTTATCTTTCAATACCGTGAAGGCTTCTTCCTGTGCGGTACCCCAAACAAAAGGCACATCG